>NW_023458696.1:0-6607 GCF_013731165.1 Rhagoletis pomonella
AAAGACACGCGGTTTTTAACTTAACCTGAATTTTATAACAAGGTTCGTATTACTATTAATGTTTTCGCAACATCGCTAATGATGTAGCGCAGAGAAAAATGTTCGCAGATGTGTGACTAAGGCAGGGCCTGAGTGAAATCAACGTCTAAAGAATTGAAGCTAGAAGTTAAGTTCCACAGATCGGAGCGTTGGCACCATAACTGCTTCTAGGGAAACTTAGTTTAAGGAAATCGCAATGGCGGAGGATTCTAGGAGGAATATTAAATGCAATCTTTTCTAGAAGAAAAGGGCAGTCAATTGAGCCAGTTATGATGTTAACGACAAACGTGCACGCTAAAATGGGTCATCTGTCATCCAGTGTTGTAAGGTTGATTAGTTGGCAGCGGGAATAGTAAGAGGGTAGTGGCAAAGAAAAATTTTATAAAAACTTTTTGAACACGTTCTAATCGGTTAGATAGAATTTTAGTGTAAGGCCTCCAAATAAACGTTACATACTCCAGTTGTTTAGGCCTCCGGCCTAAATATAGCGCACCACCCTAATGGGCGGTAATATAGACCGTATGCACATACACGTATACATGTACATATGCATATGCGCGTGGATCTGTACAAATTAAAGTTATATTCACTAATACGCATACGCGTCTAATTTACCCGTTGTACAATAACTGATTTGAGGAGAAACTGAACGAAAAGTCATTGTTCGGCGGGTCAAACGGATCTAATTTCAATTTACCATGGTCACTTCCCTCAGGAATTCCAAAGGATCACCAGCTATCACGCCACATCAAGGTAAAATCCACCAGACAATATTGCGTTGTATTTTCACAACCTGTTGCCAATAAATTTGTAAGATCAATTATATACTCAACACTAAAACCGAGTTGTTTTTCTTCCCTTTTTTATTCCTTTACGTCTGAGCGCTCCACTCCGTGGCGTAAATATTGGTCCCTGCGATCTGTGGAAATAATAAAATCTTTAACACAGTGCAACAAACTACATACAGTCCACTACTTTATCACACTGAGCTACAAGAGGCACACCTAATTGCCAGACCACAGCATCGGTTGCAACAATCACTAACCAAGCTTTTCAAAACCACATTCGCCACTGAAGCGTCCACAACACTAAGGGCCGGTTACTCAATGTCTGGTTAACACTAATCTCCGTTTAAACATCATTATCGACGTGTTCGGCTCCATGCATATAACATGGAGTCGGTAACGTCGATAACGATGTTTTACCGGAGATTAGTGTTAACCAGACATTGAGTAACCGGCCCTAAGGAGTTAACCAGTACTTGCCATTGGACCCCACATTCAGCCATTAGAAAGGTACGTGGTTGAATTCCAGTGCACTTTTTATTATAAAAATTAACATATAAAAAAAAAAATAAAAAAATAAAAAACCGCGCGGGAAGTTGTGAAACACGAAAGAAAAGGGTAAAGTCATTGCATTTTTTCATTATACACATGAATACGAGCGGGAAGAAAGTCCATTTTAAATCACTCACAGTATTGTTAGTGTAAAATTGAGTTCGTCAACTTGAAGCACACACACTAATATAACTTCTTATAAATTCATAAGTGCAAAGCGCAGATTACTTATCGGCTTTCACAGTTTATTCTGTTGCTGACGGTTTTTTTTTCGAGATTTTTCCATTAATTTGGACTTCCCACAAATATCACTCAGTTTCAATACTGCAATCGATTTCCGTTGCAGTCACAATCAAACACTGACCCCCCTTTTCTTTCACTTCCACAATATTCACTTGCGCGTATTAAAGCACAAAACACCTCTGTTTTTAACCGCCAATTAAACTTGAAATATCGAGGCGGCTAAAAATAATTAAATATTCATACACTGTTTTTACTTTTCATCGAAAAGTTGGGAGGCAAGTGATTCCTCCTGTATATTTGCGCGATCACTGTATTCATATATATATATTCATATTCATATTGTAATTTTTATCTTACTTTGCACGTACATATTTACACAAATCCTTTGAGCGTTTTTTTAAACGAAAGTCAACATAAACATAAACTTGTACACACTATAATCCTTTGGCTGAAAATAAATAAAGTAGTTTTGATATAAATACGTACATGGATACCAAAAACTAATATCTTATTATTGGGATAGTGGTAATAATTTGCTGGCATGGTGAAAGATTTATTTTGGTGTGGCTATTCGGGTGAAAAAGTTCAAATAGTTTTTGAGCATTAAATTTCGTTAGACATACATTAAATCTGCGATCAGATTTCTATCTCTGTGTTTTCCGTGGTAATAATTCTCTAACCCAACAAATCTGCGGTCAGATTTTTATCAGTAGTACCACGAACTATACAACTTTTTACCTCAAATTTACCGGGCTCTAACATCCAAAAAATGGAAACTTTCATTCGATTGGCAGATGCCATAACCGAATTTGAGAGTGACTACAACAGTACGCCATTCGAAGATCAGAATAAGCATGCACTTGCAATACAGCAAGAGGAGCTGAGAGCCATGTGGAAGAAAACAAAATCAGCCCATGAAGCCCTCATAAACACCGATTTGACAAGAGAGGATAGACTATCTGTAAAAGCCAAAAATTAGAGTAGTTTTGGCTGCTATATGAAGTGCATGGCTGCAATAGCGTCTGATTTAGAAAAGTTAGCGAAAATTGAGAAAGAAAATGAAGATGTGTCTGTTCGGGAGCACAACATTCATCTGCCTCCCTGTGACACAGATATCTTCAAAGGGGATTATCTTTCATGGCCATCATTCACGAGATATGTTTACGGCCATCAACATTCTCAATAAGCGCCTTACCCCTGTTGAGAAACTATTCCATCTCAATCAGAAAACTCAAGGTGAAGCTAAAGAAATCGTGCGAAGGTGTCCTTTAACTAACGAAGGCTTTTCAACAGCCTGGAAAAATTTAAGCGACCGATACGAGAATAAACGTATTCTGGTCAATACGCAATTAAAAATTTTATTCAACTTTAACGCAGTTGAGAGCGAATGCGATAGCTCTATTAAAAAACTGCAGCGGGACATAAAAATTTGCATCTCGTCCCTTCAATGTCATCAGATTGACATTTCTAATTGGGATGCAATTATAACGTATTTATGCTCGACGAAACTGCCAGAATGCACACTGGCTCTGTGGGAACAAACCATAGAGAACAAAACAGAGATCTCAAAATGGGAAGATATGGATAAATTCTTATCCAATCGGTTTCAGACATTAGAAACCGTTTCAGGGCTCAAGGGCAACAAAACAGCTAAGACGCCTAAGCCCCAAAACACACGGCAAATGCCGGAAGCACCTCCAAAGAGACTTGGCGCTTTTCAAGCTAGAGTTGCCAAATTGTGCACAGTGTGTCAAAATAGCGAGCATAAGTTACGACACTGCGAAAGATTCCGCAAGTTAACCCCTTCCCACAGAATTGAGTACGTCAAGAGCAATAAACGTTGTTTGAATTGCTTGTCAGCCGGACATACGGTGACAAGGTGCACCAGTCCCTTCAATTGTAGCGCGTGCCATTCAAGGCATCATACGTTGCTCCACCTACAACAAGCAGTTCAGCCAAAAGCAACAGATCGTAGGGGAGCTCCGAACCCCTCAGGTGACGGCGCATAAACTTCAAGGCAGGCTCAGTTAAGACGGGACTCTGGAAAAGAAAATACCGAAACAGTTAAAAATGTGAACTCTTGCTTTGCTAATACAAACAAAGGAGTGCTACTAGGAACTGCGCGCGTAAAAATACATTATAATGGTGTTAATTTCTCCGCCAGAGCACTGATAGATTCGGGATCTGAATGCTCTTTTATAACTGAAAGACTTAAACGCAGAATTAACCTGCCTTCAAAACGCTTGCATGCGCAAGTCTCGGGCATCAATAATTCAATATCTGCGCAGGTAAAGGAAGCGTGCGCCATTCAATTGCGGTTGCCCACAGACCCATTAATAAGCATAGATGCTGTTGTACTGGTTTTACCAAAATTAACAGGAGATCTGCCGACTTGCCAAGTAAGCGCAATGACTCGGCAAGCATTCCCAGACTTGGTCTTGGCGGACAAGAGGTTCTTCATTAATGAACCAGTGGATCTCGTACTCGGAGGAGACATATACCCTCAGATCATTTTAGGCGGCATAAAAAAGAACGTATTAAAAACGCTTCTCGCCCAAGAGACCGTGTTCGGTTGGATTTTAA
Source organism: Rhagoletis pomonella (assembly GCF_013731165.1). Lineage (NCBI taxonomy): Eukaryota > Metazoa > Arthropoda > Insecta > Diptera > Tephritidae > Rhagoletis > Rhagoletis pomonella. The sequence goes on from NW_023458696.1 coordinate 4,203, forward strand.
CCGGTTGTGCGGAAGCATCGAATCCAATCAACAATATCTTATCATTTTACAATGAAGTCAACCTGGAAAAACAGTTAACCGCTTTTTGGGAGTTGGAGGATATTCCTAAGAAAAAAGGTATTAGTGACGACGGCACCTATTGCGAAGAACTGTTCAAAACTACAACTGAGAGGAATGCAGAAGGGATATACATCGTGTCTTTACCCTTCAAAAAGGACTATCCGAACAACATTTCCTTAGGACCATCGCTGAAAGGCGCCTGCTTTCAGTTCTACCGGAACGAGACGCGCCTAGCGAGAAACCCTGTCCTGCAAACGGAATATAATCGGGTTTCGAGGGAATATGAGACATTAGGGCATATGTCTAAAATATCTGATAACGTGCCAGCAGACTCAGCTGACTGTTATTTCTTACCTCATCACGCTGTTTTGAAGGAAGAAAGCATCAGTACAAAGGTCAGAGTCGTATTCAATGCCTCATGCCCTACCGACAATGGCGCGAGCTTAAATGACGTCCTCCATCCCGGTTCAATTCTTCAAGCCGATTTAACCATCCTGATCCTCCGTTGGAGACTGTTTAAATATGTATTCAACAGCGACATCGAAAAGATGTATCGGCAAATTCTGGTAAATAATAAACAAAGAAAATACCAATGAATAGTATTTCGTACCAGCCCACAGGAGCCAGTCAGTTTATACGAACTGAAAACGGTGACCTTTGGCATTAACTGTGCCAAAATCCGTACCTCGCTATAAGGACATTACATCAACTTGCTGACGATGTAGAGAGCTCTTATCCAATCGCAGCAAACATATTGCGAAAATGCATGTATGTGGACGTCGTACTCGCCGGTGGACATAGCATCGATTCCGCGATAAGAGCTCGAGATGAAATCTCACAAGTATTGCAGTAATCTGGTTTCCCACTGCGAAAATGGACTTCGAACTGCAGTCAAATTTTAAAGGGAATACCAAAACCTCACTTGCTCAGCGAAGACTTTCTGGAGTTCGAAGATACCAGTACAGTAACGGCTCTTGGTATCAGGTGGAATGCCCACTCAGATCATTTCTACTTTTCAGCAAAATCCATAGAAAGTCGAGACGTTTTTACGAAAAGGGCGATACTCTCAGCAATCGCCAAACTATTCGAACCACTCGGTTGGCTGGCACCAGTCATAATCGTTTCCAAAATCATAATGCAGAACATTTGGTTAGAAGGAACAGATTGGGACGAAACTGTGTCCTCAAATACCATGGATCGTTGGCAAGCATTTGTGAATGATTACACCGAGATCAATAACATCCGCATACCAAGATGGGTCTATTTCTCGCCGTCTGACGACGTTGAAATACATGGGTTTTGTGATGCATCGGAAAAAGCGTATGCGGCTACCGTTTTTCTGAGAGTTAAGACTGAAGACAAAATCTTCGTCAATCTACTCATAGCGAAAACAAGAGTAGCCCTAGTTAAAACAATATCTTTGCCCCGATTGGAATTATGTGGCGCAGTTCTGCTTGCAGAAACAATGGAAGCAGTCATCGATAACCTCAATTTCGACCATTGAAAGGTTAATCTTTGGACGGATTCAACGATAGTGTTAGCGTGGATACGAAAACCTCCGTGCTCGTGGTCAAAATTTGTTGCTCACAGAATAACAAAAATAGTAGAGAAGTCAGGAAGCAAAAATTGGCGTCACGTGGACTCGGCGTCCAACCCGGCAGATCTGGCTAGCAGGGGACTGACGGCCAACGAACTGGTCAACAACTTGTGGTGGCAGGGTCCTTCTTGGCTACAAGAAGATAATTCAAAATGGCCAGCACAAGAATCGGACTACGACACAACCATTGAAGAAAAAAGGGTGCATGCGCATGCACCAACAAAGGTAAACGACTGTACCGACATTCTTTGTTCGATTTTCTGATTTTTCACGGGCTTTGAGAGTTATATCTTACATCGTGAGATTTTCCCAAAGAACACATCCAAAAACAAAAGCTTCATTTACGGCGGAGTCTTGCTTAATTTCGGCCGACGAAATTAAGGCAACGACTAAACGCTTGATAAAGGTTTGTCAAAAGCAATATTACAACGAAGAATATATACGGTTAAAGTCTGGAAAATCCATCGACGGAAAAAGTGAAGTCCTGCCTCTTAACCCGTTTATCGACAAAGATGACATTATGAGGGCGGGTGGTCGTCTTGGCGCATCTCGCGACTTGTCCTACAATGAACGCCATCCTATCATTCTTCCCTATACTTGCAGGTTGTCCCGTATCTTCGTCCAGTTTGTCCATCAACTTTCCTTACACGGAGAAAATCAGCTGATGTTGCGCCTCATCCGAGCGCAGTATTGGATCCCGTGGGTGAAAAACATGATACGGTCCATCATACACAATTGTAAGATTTGT
>NW_023458696.1:6707-9022 GCF_013731165.1 Rhagoletis pomonella
GAACTCAAAAAAGGGCATTAATTGCTCGTCTGCCGAGTTTTGAGCCTTGCTTTACAAACCAAGGCTCCTATTGCATTAGTCGCGCTTTCATGCTAATGCAATAGCTATCCAAACTCTTAAAACACTAATAACATATTATTATATACATTCAAGAGTGTTAGGCAAAGAATTATGTCCGCACAACGCATACGATTTAAAAACCTTTGAAGGCTTCCCAGCAGCAGTTGAAGAGAAAATTGAGACAGAGGCCTTTCTTAAAGCTGCTACGGAAATCGTTACTATTATTGGGACATTTGGCAAACTACCTACACCTGTGGTACATGATACGAATGGCAATATTACGAAGCCAACAAAGGTATACAACAAGGGCAGAGCATTGTATGCTTACCTTGAGGGCATGATAATATTAAATGTGAATGTAAATAATCTTGCGGCGAATGCGCTATTATGGCTAAAGCGTGGTCCCCAATTGATTTGTACATTTTCCGAAAACACCTTCAATGACCCACAGGCATTGAAGCTGCAGCTGCAGAATGCATATGAGCGTACCCTGAAGCCATGTCATGGGTTCTTAGTACAGGGCACAATAAAAATAATCTACAATTGGGTGCGAACACGTTCACAACTCGTTGGACAGGGTGAGGCGCACGTTGAGAATCTGCAAGTGCTGGAGGACTATTCGCCAGTGATGCGTAGTCACTTGGACCGCATTGACGCGCTGCTAAAAAAATACAATTTGGATGAGGAAGCTTCGGTTTGTTTCGGTAGGTGATGGAAATACTAAGTTTTCTATTTTATGAGTAGCACGGAAATTCACAGAAAATGTTGTTGAGACGTCTTAATGTATACCGGTGTTGGCAACTGATCGACCGGATTGCATCATTCAATTCGCCCGAGAATTGGAGCTCAGCGAGGTCCTTGCGCATGAAATGATGCGAATGATTGCGGTTGAACCGAGAATTATTTATAGAGTATTATGGTTGATATCGGGGAAATACACCCAATTTGATGTATAAAGATCAAATTAGTATGCTTGTTTATGTAGCAAATACATAAATTGTAATAATAAGTTAACACTATTGGGTGTTCATTTAACCAAAAGATTGCAAGGTTTGGGAAGTTGTGAGGCAAAGAGGGCTTGGGGAAGAAGTTGCAGATGAAATTTTTTATTGCAAATGGTGGCGATGGACATGATTCGAGAGTTGCGCTCGGATTTTTTCACAATCAATTTTGCTGTAGAATTTTCGTAAATTTGTTGTGTGTGCTAATTGCACAATTACGACATGATAAATGTTTATTAACAACAGCGGGTGTTTCTGAATTATATTAAAATTCGAACGCAGAAACGCTCAGCATTTTGCAACAGCACACGGCTTTTGGAATCATGTTGAAGAGTGGAATAGCTAGACTTTCTTGAAGTGGAATGAAGTGCTTGAAGATGTTTACTGGAAAGTTGCTCCACTTTCGTTGGCTTCGCTGCACGGTGGAAGTAGGACCAATTTTGCAACTGGTCTTGTAATTTGGCCTTGTGTCGTATCGATGTCGACTACTCGACCCCGGTTGTCGGAGCCTGGGTGTAGTTTAGCTATTCGTCCAAGTCTCCATTCGTTGGGAGAAAGGTTTTCTTCTTTGATTACTACTAGGTCCCCTTGTTTTAGATTGGATTGTGGATGTTTCCACTTGATGCGCTTCTGCATTTCGTTGTGAAATTCCGACTTCCACCTTTTGCAGAATGTTTGATGTAGGGCCTTAAATTTTTCCCAACGATTGACGATTGAGGCACGATGTTCATTGACATCGATTTCTGGTGGAGCGAGAAGATGTCCCCCAATCAGAAAGTGCCCTGGAGTGAGCGGCTCCAGGTCTGGCGGTTCGTTTGAAGAGGGACTTAATGGCCGTGAGTTGAGGCAAGACTCAATTCGGCATAAAAGAGTGCTGAACTCTTCGAATGTATATTTATGGTCGGATGCGACTTTTTTAAAATGGGTTTTAAAGCTTTTCACCCCTGCCTCCCACAAACCCTCCATGTGAGGAGCTGCAGCGGGTATGAAATGCCAACTTAGTGCTTGATGGTTGTATTTCGATAGGTTACTATTGCGAGTGTAAGCTAATAAAGCTTTAAATTCGGTTTTTAAAGATCGAGATGCTCCGACAAAGTTAGTTCCATTGTCGGAGTAAACATTTTTTGGACATCCCCGTCTAGCAATGAATCTCGCGAAAGCTGCTAGAAAGGAAGCGGTACTCAAGTCACTGGTGGCTTCGAGGTGTATAGCCTTTGTCGAGAAGCAGACAAACAAACAGACGTATCCTTTTGA
>NW_023458696.1:9122-14951 GCF_013731165.1 Rhagoletis pomonella
ATAGCCTTTGTCGAGAAGCAGACAAACAAACAGACGTATCCTTTTGAGATGCGACATCCTCTGCCCCGGTAGGACTTGATGTCGAAAGGTCCGGCAAAGTCCACACCAGTATTTGTGAACGCTCGCGAAAAGGTGGTGCGTTCTTCTGGAAGAATTCCCATAAGTTGGGCTTGCGACCTTTTCTTGTGGATCGTACAAATCTTACAATTGTGTATGATGGACCTTATCATGTTTTTCACCCTCGGGATCCAATACTGCGCTCGGATGAGGCGCAACATCAGCTGATTTTCTCCGTGTAAGGAAAGTTGATGGACAAACTGGACGAAGAGACGGAACAACCTGCAAGTATAGGGAAGAATGATAGGATGGCGTTCATTGTAGGACAAGTCCCGAGATGCGCCAAGACGACCACCCGCCCTCATAATGTCGTCTTTGTCGATGAACGGGTTAAGAGGCAAGACTTCACTTTTTCAGTCGATGGATTTTCCAGACTTTAACCGTATATATTCTTCGTTGTAATATTGCTTTTGGCAAACCTTTATCAAGCGTTTAGTCGTTGCCTTAATTTTGTCGGCCGAAATTAAGCAAGACTCCGCCTCAAATGAAGACTTTGTTTTTGGATGTGTTCTTTGGGAAAATCTCACGATGTAAGATATAACTCTCAAAGCCCGCGAAAAATCAGAAAATCGATCAAGAATGTCGTTACAGTCGTTTACCTTTGGTGTTGCATGAACATGCACCCTTTTTTCTTCACTGGTTGTGTCGCAGTCCGATTCCTGTGCTGGCCATTTTGAATTATCTTCTTGTAACCAAGAAGGACCCTGTCACCACAAGACGTTGTTGACCAGTTCGTTGGCCGCCAGTCCTCTGCTAGCCAGATCTGCCGGGTTGGACGCCGAGTCCCCGTGACGCCAATTTTTGTTTCTTGCCTTCTCTACTATTTTTGTTATTCTGTGAGCAACAAATGTTGACCACGAGCACGGAGGTTTTCGTACCCACGCTAACACTATCATTGAATCCCTCCAAAGATTAACCTTTAAATGGTCGAGATTGAGGTTATCGATGACTGCTTCCATTGTTTCTGCAAGCAGAACTGCGCCACATAATTCCAATCGGGGCAAAGATATTGTTTTAACTGGGGCTACTCTTGTTTTCGCTATGACTAGATTGACGAAGATTTTGTCTTCAGTCTTAACTCTCAGAAAAACGGTAGCCGCATACGCTTTTTCCGATGCGTCGCAAAACCCATGTATTTCAACGTCGTCAGACGGTGAGAAATAGACCCATCTTGGTATGCGGATGTTATTGATGTCGGTGTAATCGTTCACAAATGCTTGCCAACGATCCATGGTATTTGAGGAGACAGTTTTGTCCCAATCTGTTCCTTCTAACCAAATGTTCTGCATTATGATTTTGGCAACGATTATGACTGGTGCCAGCCAACCAAGTGGCTCGAATAGTTTGGCGATTGCTGAAAGTATCGCCCTTTTCGTAAAAACGTCTCGACTTTCTATGGATTTTGCTGAAAAGTAGAAATGATCTGAGTGGGCATTCCACCTGATACCAAGAGCCTTTACTGTACTGGTATCTTCGAACTCCAGAAAGTCTTCGCTGAGCAAGTGAGGTTTTGGTATTCCATTTAAAATTGGACTGCAGTTCGAAGTCCATTTTCGCGGTGGGAAACCAGATGACTGCAATACTTGTGAGATTTCATATCGAGCTCTTATCGCGGAATCGATGCTATGTCCACCGGCGAGTACGTCGTCCACATACTACATGCATTTTCGCAATATGTTTGCTGCGATTGGATAAGAGCTCTCTACATCGTCAGCAAGTTGATGTAATGTCCTTATAGCGAGGTACGGAGCACAGTTAATGCCAAGGTCACCGTTTTCAGTTTGTATAAACTGACTTGCTCCTGTGGGCTGGTACGAAATACTATTCGTTGGTATTTTGTTTGTTTATTATTTACCAGAATTTGCCGATACATCTTTTCGATGTCGCTGTTGAATACATATTTAAACAGTCTCCAACGGAGGATCAGGATGGTTAAATCGGCTTGAAGAATTGGACCGGGATGAAGGACGTCATTTGAGCTCGCGCCATTGGCGGTAGGGCATGAGGCATTGAATACGACTCTGACCTTTGTACTGATGCTTTCTTCCTTCACAACAGCGTGATGAGGTAAGAAATAACAGTCAGTTGAGTCTGCTGGCACGTTATCAGATATTTTAGAAATATGCCCTAATGTCTCATATTCCCTCAAAACCCGATTATATTCCGTTTGCAGGACAGGGTTTTTCGCTAGGCGCGTCTCGTTCCGGTAGAACTGAGAGCAGGCGCCTTTCAGCGATGGTCCTAAGGAAATGTTGTTCGGATAGTCCTTTCTGAAGGGTAAAGACACGATGTATTTCCCTTCTGCATTCCTCTCGGTTGTAGTCTTGAACAGTTCTTCGCAATAGGTGTCGTCGTCATTAAGACCTTTTTTCTTAGGAATATCCTCCAACTCCCAAAAAGCGGTCAACTGTTTGTCCAGGTTGACTTCATTGTAAAATGAGAAAATATTGTTGGTTGGATTCGATGCTTCCGCACAACCGGTTAAAATCCAACCGAACACGGCCTCTTGGGCGAGAAGCGTATTTAATACGTTCTTTTTTATGCCGCCTAAAATGATCTGTGGGTATATGTCTCCTCCGAGTACGAGATCCACTGGGTCATTAATGAAGAACCTCTTGTCCGCCAAGACCAAGTCTGGGAATGCTTGCCGAGTCATTGCGCTTACTTGGCAAGTCGGCAGATCTCCTGTTAATTTTGGTAAAACCAGTACAACAGCATCTATGCTTATTAATGGGTCTGTGGGCGACCGCAATTGAATGGCGCACGCTTCCTTTACCTGCGCAGATATTGAATTATTGATGCCCGAGACTTGGGAATGCAAGCGTTTTGATGGCAGGTTAATTCTGCGTTTAAGTCTTTCAGTTATATAAGAGCATTCAGATCCCGAATCTATCAGTGCTCTGGCGGAGAAATTAACACCATTGTAATGTATTTTTACGCGCTCAGTTCCTAGTAGCACTCCTTTGTTTGTATTAGCAAAGCAAGAGTTCACATTTTTAACTGTTTCGGTATTTTCTTTTCCAGAGTCCCGTCTTAACTGAGCCTGCCTTGAAGTTGAGGCGCCGTCACCTGAGGGGTTCGGAGCTCCCCTACGATCTGTTGCTTTTGGCTGAACTGCTTGTTGTAAGTGGAGCAACGTATGATGCCTTGAATGGCACGCGCTACAATTGAAGGGACTGGTGCACCTTGTCACCGTATGTCCGGCTGACAAGCAATTCAAACAACGTTTATTGCTCTTGACGTACTCAATTCTGTCGGAAGGGGTTAACTTGCGGAATCTTTCGCAGTGTCGTAACTTATGCTCGCTATTTTGACACATTGTGCACAATTTTTTTGGCGACACTAGCTTGAAAAGCGCCAAGTCTCTTTGGAGGTGCTTCCGGAATTTGCCGTGTGTTTTGGGGCTTAGGCGTCTTAGCTGTTTTGTTGCCCTTGAGCCCTGAAACGGTTTCTAATGTCTGAAACCGATTGGATAAGAATTTATCCATATCTTCCCATTTTGAGATCTCTGTTTTGTTCTCTATGGTTTGTTCCCACAGAGCCAGTGTGCATTCTGGCAGTTTCGTCGAGCATAAATACGTAATAATTGCATCCCAATTAGAAATGTCAATCTGATGACATTGAAGGGACCAGATGCAATTATTTATGTCCCGCTGCAGTTTTTTAATAGAGCTACCGCATTCGCTCTCAACTGCGTTTAAGTTGAATAAAATTTTTAATTGCGTATTGACCAGAATACGTTTATTCTCGTATCGGTCGCTTAAATTTTTCCAGGCTGTTGAAAAGCCTTCGTTAGTTAAAGGACACCTTCGCACGATTTCTTTAGCTTCACCTTGAGTTTTCTGATTGAGATGGAATAGTTTCTCAACAGGGGTAAGGCGCTTATTGAGAATGTAGATGGCCGTAAAAATATCTCTGAATGATGGCCATGAAAGATAATCCCCTTTAAAGATATCTGTGTCACAGGGAGGCAGATGAATGTTGTGCTCCCGAACAGACACATCTTCATTTTCTTTCTCAGTTTTCGCTAACTTTTCTAAATCAGACGCTATTGCAGCCATGCACTTCATATAGCAGCCAAAACTACTCTTATTTTTGGCTTTTACAGATAGTCTATCCTCTCTTGTCAAATCGGTGTTTATGAGGGCTTCATGGGCTGATTTTGTTTTCCTCCACACGGCTCTCAGCTCCTCTTGCTGTATTGCAAGTGCATGCTTATTCTGATCTTCGAATGGCGTACTGTTGTAGTCACTCTCAAATTCGGTTATGGCATCTGCCAATCGAATGAAAGTTTCCATTTTTGGATGTTAAAGCCCGGTAAACTTGAAGTAAAAAGTTGTATAGTTCGTGGTACTACTGATAAAGATCTGACCACAGATTTGTTGGGTTAGAGAATTATTACCACGGAAAACACACAGATAGAAATCTGATCGCAGATTTAATGTATGCCTAACGAAATTTAATGCTCAAAAACTATTTGAACTTTTTCACCCGAATAGCCACACCAAAGTAAATCTTTCACCACGCCAGCAAATTATTACCACAATCCCAGTAATAAGATATTAGTTTTTGGTATCCACGTACGTATTTATATCAAAACTACTTTATTTATATTCAGCCAAAGGATTATAGTGTGTACAAATTTATGTATATGTTGACTTTCGTTTAAAAAAACGCTCTATGGATTTGTTTAAATATGTACGTGCAAAGTAAGATAAAAAATACAATATGAATATGTGGTTGTGTGACAGTGACCGCGCAAATTATACAGGAGGAATCACTTGCCACCCAACTTTTCGATGAAAAGTAAAAACAGTGTATAAACGTTTGAATATTTAATTATTTTTGGCCGCCTCGATATTTCAAGTTTAATTGGCGGTTAAAAACAGAGGTGTTTTGTGCTTTAATACGCGCAAGTGAATCTTGTGGAAGTGAAAGAAAAGGGGGAGTCAGTGTTTGATTGTGCTTTGAAAACTGCAACAGAAATCGATTGCAGTATTGAAACTGAGTGATATTTGTGGGAAGTCCAAATTAATGGAAAAATCTCGAAAAAAATCCGTCAGCAACAGAATAAACTGTGAAAGCCGATAAGTAATCTGCGCTTTGCACTTATGAATTTATAAGAAGTTATATTTGTGTGTGTGCTTCAAGTTGACGAACTCAATTTTACACTAACAATACTGTGAGTGATTTAAAATGGACTTTCTTCCCGCTCGTATTCATATATGTGTATAATGAAAAAATGCAATGACTTTAACCTTTTCTTTCGTGTTTCACAACTTCCCGCGCGGTTTTTTATTTTTTGATTTGTTAATTTTTATAATAAAAAGTGCACTGAAATTCAACCACGTACCTTTCTAATGGCTGAATATGGGGTCCAATGCAAGTACTGGTTAACTCCTTAGTGTTGTGGACGTTTCAGTGGCGAATGTGGTTTTGAAAATCTTGGTTAGTGATTGTTGCAACCGATGCTGTGGTCTGGCAATTAGGTGTGCCTCTTGTAGCTCAGTGTGATAAAGTTGTGGACTGTATGTAGTTTGTTACGCTGTGTTAAAGATTGTATTATTTCCACGGATCGCAGGGACCAATATTTACGCCAGCACGTCTCACGGAGTGGAGCGCTCAGACGTAAAGGAATAAAAGAAAGGAAGAAAAACAACTCGGTTTTAGTGTTGAGTATATAATTGATCTTACAAATTTATTGGCAACAGG
>NW_023458696.1:15051-18985 GCF_013731165.1 Rhagoletis pomonella
AAAAAAATTCTAATTTAATAAAGATTTCAGAAAGGCGCCACTCTTACAGTTTCGAATAGAAACAAAGAAGTTATAGCCGCTTTTGTGGGTAAAGGACTGAGACACGCTAGAATGTATTTAATAGATTTAAATTTAAGTTGCTCTTGTTACCGACCAATGACATGCTAAATAGTACAAACGTACATTATTACCTGCTCCTGACATTATTTTATGCTACTTACTGGAATTCGAACTAGAGTCTATAACAAGGGCTATATCTATCAATATTTTTTGTGAAGGATGGGTTCACGTGAAATAAAATATACATGAGTTGTTTGAAGAAAAATTTATTAATTTATTGATAAAATATGCTCAAAATGGCGACTTTCTACTCTAAAACAAGCCCGGCACCTTTTAAGAAAAGACGCTTTTAGAGATCTTAAACTCAATTGGGCTACCTCAGCAGCAGCTCCATTTATTTGTTCCCGCAAATGCTCTCCGATTGAATTATTTTTGAATAAATTTTGTCCTTAAGACAGCCCCAGTAGAAAAAATCGAATAGATTCAGGTCTGGCGATCGAGCAGGCCACGTGGTTGGCCCGTACCGTCCAATCCATCGGCGAGGATAAGTTGAGCAGGGCACCCGTCATTTTGCAACCATAGTCTTCGAGGCAGGTTTAAGGGTACATCTTCTAAAAGAGTTGGAAGCCGTTCCTGAAGGAACTCTAAATAACTGCAAGAGTTGAGCGTTGGCGGCAGTTCCACAGGTCCCAATATCTGACAATTAAAAATACCGCACCATAAATTTATTCTGTACCGGTACTGCGAACGATCTTCTCTAATTTCTAAAATTCTTCTCTAATTTAAAATAACTATCACGTTTGCATGATGATTCATCGCTCCAAATTATTTTATTAAAAAAAATTGGGGTCTGATTCATGCATTCGCAACATTTCACGGCGAAATCTAACCCTCGACAGGTAATCTCTTTCTTGTAGAGCCTGAACACGTTGAATGTGGTAGGGATGAAATCGATGGTCTTTTAAAGCTTTGTGAACTGTAGTTTTTGGTATTCCCGTCCGTCTTTCCATCATTTTCACTGAAGTCGATGGACCTAGTTCCACTTCCTCTAACACAACTTCAACATCTACCGTTGCAGGACGTCCTGTTTCGCCGCCACGCCTTCCAGGTATGCGACCTTAAAAATGTGACAAATGATAGTTAACAATCAAGCAAACAAGAAAGGTGTAAAAATTACTTACCTTCATATATTTTTCTACGGGTCCGGGTGAATACTTCACGACCCGGATGCCGACGATTGGGGTATCGCTCTGCATAGAGTCTTTGAACAGCTCTGGCATTACAGCAAGCCTCACCGTAAATTAGGTGAATATCCGCATATTCATGCGACGTATACTGCGTGTTCTCTGTCATAGTATTAATAACACAATGTTCGAAGGGTCCAATTTCACAAAATCCACTTTCACTAATTTCGGTAAGTAACATAAAATAATGTCAGGAGCAGGTAATAATGTACCTTTGTACTATTTAGCATGTCATTGGTCGGCAACTTAAATTTAAATCTATTAAATACATTCTAGCGGGTCTCAGTCCTTTGTCCACAAAAGCGGCTATAATATTTTTTTCTATTCGAAACAATAAGGGTGGCACCTTTAATAATAATAATAATATCCCAACGGGTTTTACCCTCCATTGCCGCATGACGTACGGAACCAGTATTTTCAATTTTTGCGTCACGATAGGCAGGAGTTTGTTAAGTGTCGAGATCTAAAACTGTTCAGCTACAGAACTAAATTCATCAGCCGATTTTATGTCTTTATTTTAATGATTCACTTATTGATAGAGGACAGTATCGATTTCTTAATGCTGAAAAGCGGATCTGATATATCAAACGTGCTGGAATGAGAGTTAAAATCCTGGCATAGGCAACGGAGTGGGTCGTGTAATTCACAGTTAGTTTTACAAGTTTTCAGAAATAGGGGGCAAAAGTGTCTTGATACCCGGGAGGGAACATTAAGGCTAACTTCGCCAAGAAGAAGCGGACTTGAAATTGAGCCTGTTAGTAATTTAACTATAAAAATTGTACCAAGCATTTGCCTGCGGCTGGAAAGTGTAGGAAGATTAATAAGTTTTAATCGGCTCGTATAAGGTGGAAGGTTATATTGAAAATCCCAACGGAAATTTCTTAAAGCAAAAAGTAGGAATTGTTTTTGAATTGATTCTATCTTGTCTGTCTTGGATTCCAAACCACCGAACCGTATTCCAGAACTGGCCTAACTAAAGTTGTAAACAGGGTTTTAGTGATATAAGGGTCACAAAATTCTTTTGACCATCGTTTCATAAATGTAAGTACACCTTTAGCCTTGTTGGCTGTCACATTAATATGAAGATTAAAATTAAGCTTAGGATCCATTGTGATACCAAGGTCCACAAAATTGTATACCTGTTCCAGGTTATGATTACCTATTGTATAAGAAGTGGGATGAACACCTCTTCGCGAGAAGCTCATTTCTTAAGATTTAAAGGCATAAGATTTACTTGACACCAGTAAGCCATGCTGTTAAGTCTGATTGTAGCAAAGACCTTTCTTTAATTGAAACGTACGATTTATAAAGCTTTACATCATATGCATACATACAATTTTGGAAAATTGTATATCTGTAGAAACATCGTTTATAAAAAGCAAGAACAGAACCGGGCCTAGGTGGCTACCTTGAGGGACTCCTGAAGTAACATCAATGACGTCAGAGATAGTATTTTTAAACATTACCCTTTGTGATCTATCATAGAAGTATGAAGGGATCTAACGTAGAAAATTAGGTGGAAGACCAAGAAGATCAAGTTTGTAGATGAGCAACGAGTGGCACACTTTGTCAAATGCTTTACTGAAGGCAGTATATATAACATCAACAGTTTTGCTTTCACTAAATGCTTTTGAGATATAGGATGTTAATTCAAGTAAATTTGTAGAAGTTGATTTGCCCTTGCAAAATCCATGTTGACTATATGAAATGCTAGAAGAGATAGAATGCGTCAACTGATTTGTTATAATTGCTTCAAATAATTTAGGAATTGCAGAAAGCTTAGCTATTCCCCGGTAGTTCTCCACTGAAGATCTGCTACCGCTTTTATGTAACGGGATTATGAACGATTTCTTCCATATAGTTGGAAAAACGCCCTCTTTAAGAGATAAATTAAATAGCGCTGTTAACGGCTCATAGAGATAATCAGAACAATTTATAAGAATACAAGTAGGGATCTGGTCAGGACCATAACTGAAGGACTGCTTTAAGGATTTTAGATAAACTACTACATTATCGGGAGATATTACTGGGATATTTATTGAGCTCATTGGACATAGTTTAAAAGGATAGTCAATGTTAGCATGTGAGTTAATGGAATAATTGGATTTAAAAAACTGAGAGCACATGTTAGAAATTGCTTGATTATCACTAGCGACGGTATTTTGATACTTCATGGCGGAAGGAAACCCACGTACATTTCGCTTGGAGTTTACGAAGTCATAAAATGATTTGGGGTTATATATTATACGCCGTTTGATTTTACACAAGTAAGCTTTATAACACTTTTTGTTTAATTAAAAAAACGTATGACGCAAAAGTGAGTATTTTACATAGTATGAGTGTAAACCGTTTTTTTGTGTAATCTAAAATAACGCGTATTTCTGTTTTTCAAAGTTCTCAGTTCTTTAGTGAACCATAACTGTGTTTGCACTTCAGGAACATACACGAGTTTAGGCACATGCTTTTCAAATAATTTATGTAAAGTAAAGTTAAAAAGTGCAACGCTTTGTTCAAGATTTTCTTTAAATGCAGGCCACGACAATTTAGACAGTTCTTTGTTAAGCATTTTAAAGTTGGCTTTCGAAAAATCAAAGCGAATATTTGGTTCGTATGCTTGGGTACTGCATTTT
>NW_023458696.1:19085-24698 GCF_013731165.1 Rhagoletis pomonella
TGGACGCAATACCCCGAAATAGGTGGGCCACTTACTAAACCGTACCCGTGAAAAGTTTTAAAACTCATTTTAAAAAAGTCGCATCCGAGCATAAATATACGCTTGAAGAGTTCAGCACTCTTTTATGCCGAATTGAGTCTTGCCTCAATTCGCGGCCATCAAGTCCCTCTTCAAACGAACCCTCAGACCTGGAGCCGCTCACTCCAGGCCACTTTCTGATTGGTGGACATCTTCTCGCCCCACCAGAACTCGATGTCAACGAAAATCGGGCCTCAATCGTCAATCGCTGGGAAAAATTGAAGGCCCTACATCAAACTTTCTGCAAGAGGTGGAAATCGGAATATCTCACCGAAATGCAGAAACGCATCAAGTGGAAACATCCACAATCCAATCTAAACCAAGGTGACCTAGTAGTCATTAAAGAGGAAAACCTTTCTCCCAACGGGTGGAGATTAGGACGAATATCTAAACTACACCCAGGCCCCGACTGCCGGGTTCGAGTAGTCGACATCGATACAAGGGGCCAAATTACAAGACCAGTTGCAAAATTGGTCCTACTTCCACCGTGTAGCGAAGCCAACGAAAAGGGATCAACTTCCCAGTAAACTTCTGCTAACACTTCATTCCACTTCAAGAAAATCTAGATATTCCACTCTTCAGCATGATTCGATTCAAGAAAATCTAGCTATTCCACTCTTCAACATGATTCCAAAATAAAGCAAATGCATATGGAAAATATGTGTACACCACCAATCTTAAAATTTTCGCCACGAACGAGAGAGAATATTTGTCAAGGAAGTTAATATATTGACTGCGAAACCTCGATAATAAAATACAAGAAAAAGGGGACATTACACGTTATTTACAATTTTTTCAACCACTAACTTTCTTAATTCTTCGAGTGTTCCAACTAGTTCGTATTATCGAAATTCCACTGTAAGAGAAAGAATGCAATAGATCTGTTTAATATGTTACCCCATACCTTGTCTGTTACTTCATTTCTGTTTATTCGCTCAAAAAGACAAATACCAAAAGAGTACGTGAACGCAACACTAGTAACAATTTGCAATTTCTATGATCAGCGGATGAATTAGTTGATTGTTCGTAGCAATTTCCTGTTAGAACAGTTTTTTTCTTGTTTTAGGGAATTAAAATGAGTCTACTTTCACAGGCGATTGGTTGATTGGAGCAGTTCCCTGAGGTAAGTGACCTTTCAACTAATCACTTCCAATGAAGTGGGTCAACTATCGTTCAACCAATTTGATTCAACTACAAGTTACCTGTGAAATCGCCTCATGTCACTAATTTCAATTGCCTCCTGCGACATATGATCAGCTGCCCTTCGTATTAGCGAATTGTTGCAAGCTACAATTTGTCCCGTAAAATATTTGCAACTTCTGCTCAAAGTATTTTTTCCCTCTCAACTTCCCAAGCCTTTCAAGCTTTTTGGGTTACACGAACACAAAAAATTTATTAATTTATTGTTACAATTTATGTATTTGCTACATAAACAGGCACATTGATTTTTCTTCAAATCCAAAAACTCAAAAATATCTGCATGCATGGTTCCAAGTAAATGGCAAAGGCGCCAGGCCTTTTTCTACCACCCTGATCTACATAACGAGCAACGTTATTGAATACCCGCAACATTGGTACCAAACCAGTTGAAGTGCCATTTGTGCCCGCGATTGCTGTGCCCTTTGCGCGTATTCAATGGACATTTAGTCCAATGCCACCAGCAAACTTGGAAATTAAAGCACATTGGTGGGCAGATGTAAATATACCATCTATGGAATCACCAGCCATAGTCAATAGAAAACAGGATGACAATTGCGTTTGGGAGTAGCAGCAGCAAAGAGTGTTCGAGAGGCATGTGTGAAATAGCGTTCCGAAAGCGAGTTATAAGTTTCAATAGCGGCTTCAATATCTTCACTATGAATATCAATGGAAATACGCATCAACATGTGCTGCGGGCGTTCAACAATTTTGCCATTTAACTTGAGTAAATAGGAGTGTTTTTGAAACCAAAATCACGGTCATATATTAAAGCCGAATTTAAGCGGTCTGCATTTTTTTACAACATTCTAATGAAAGTTCTATATAATGGGCGTAGGTAGGCCAGTTTCGGCGCTTACATAGTTATACAGATCACTTATAACATCAGAAAATACCTTTCTAGTTTCCTTATGCAAATTGGAAATAGCATTGCGTGCGGCCATAGTTGCGTAGTCGGCATGTTGCGTTGTTAGACTAGCTACAATTTCGGCTGCCAGGTTATCGAGTTCCTGTGTGGTGACGCCACAATACAAGCCATTGATGACCTTTAACGTAATGGCCACCGGATCAACAAAATCCATGTTGAGTCCATAGCAAAGCTTCTACACACGTGAGGTAATTTTATCAAAACGGATGTTCTCCTTTCGTCCATCTCCTTACATTACATATAATTTGGGTGACTTCATTTTGCAAAATCTTCAGCAATTAATCTTCCGGCACAAATAGATATCACCAAAATTAGGAAAACTTTCTAACGGAAGCAAAATAAGTGCGGCCCAGTCTTATCATTATTTGACTTTCATAATGAGTCATTTCCGCATTTGCCTGTATAGAAAGCTGAAAATATTAATTAAATCCGCAATAATTACTATTTTACAACTCACCTCTTACTACGGCCTCGTGCTAGAATTTTCAGAATGATATTTTTTTGCCATTCAGGAAATGGGAAAGGTGTGATGCGCAAAGGCATATCAAAATTCCAATTAAAAGTCTCCGCCTAAAGCCGCAACCACATACTCATCAACGCCATCTATTGCTCGCGTATGGAGATATGATTATTCGCTGGAAACATTCATATCAAAATGAGAACGTATTACATTCTATGGAGAAAAAAAATCAACTTGCTTTTCAATGTTTTGATTGCAACTTACATTAAAGTCCCATTCCACATACTACGTTTTATTCGGAGTGAACTGGTTACCGTTTTAAGCCAGGCTACCTTGTCAAGACAGCACTCATTTCCGGGGGCGGGCCACGCTACCGAAAAACATAGCTAACGTCAATTTACGATATTAGCAGAGTTCATAGTCGATGCGAAATTGATCTCCGAAATTAAACCGATTCCGAATCAACTCATCGTACTAATTTCCCATATGGACACCTTCCACAAAATAAATTCAGCACATTGTCTCCCGTATATACGATACTCTCATATGTGCTACACACATACGATTAACCTGACAAGTGCGAGCAGGGTTAGGACTAATACTAGCCTACACCGTAGTAAAGGACGCGAAAAGTCGTACCAAATTAAAATACTGTTTACAAGTATACTACGTTTATATGCACGTATTATTTGCGAATAACAATTTGCAAAATGGTAAAATTTGACGTATAAACGCTGAGTTAATTTTTTATTTTGCAAATAAGTAAATCATGCAAATGAATATTGATTAGTGGTACTATTTGCAAATAAGCGCAAGACGCCGCCATTCTTAGGTTTATTTTCCTTTTCGATGGTCATCTTATTGCCTTTTTATAATCAAGACGTTGCCATTTTTAACTTTATTTTCTTTTTCGATAGTCATATTATTGCCTTTTTAAAATCCGGCAATATAAAAAAAGAATTTTTTACCTTCGAATAAACCGTGAGTTAGGTATTTGCAAATTACGTTTATTTGCAAATGGCTTACGTATAAACGTAGTAATAGTTGCTAGGGTATATAAATGAATGCATATCCAATTATTCAAAAAATTATCCTGATTCTTCGCCTCATGTTTTATTTATTGTTTGGCGAAATACATACCCAGTAAAAATTAATTTTCTCGAAAAATTTGCTAAATATACACGAACATAGGCATTCTAACCCTGCCGGGGAGATACAAAGGCAACAGTGCCATCTACCGGTTACTTGAATAAGCTGCAACGCCAATAATTCCACAAGCAAACGAACTCTCTAAATTTACATAAATAATGCCACAACCACACGCAGCCAATATTATACAAATATAATTAAAATAAAAAAATCCTCAAATAGTACAATAGCTATGGAACCACCACTTGCCACCCAACTAGGACTGTTCTTAAATGAACGTTGCCCATTCAAAGTGGCTCACATTGCAGAATGACCCGATTCACGGTATTACGCACAAAGACTGAGATGCACTCTGAAGAATTCGCGATTGCTTGCCGATTATGCAACAAAAACCATGGGGTGCGACTCTGTCCAATTTACCGCAGCAAGTCGGCAGAAGAAAGGCTACGAGAAGTGCTCATACACCGCTACTGCCCGAATCGCCTGTCACCATTCCACCGCTTGGAGATCTGCAGCAGCACTGACCGATGCCACAGATGTCACGAGATAGCTCGTAGTCAGACCGATGAAGACGATAGCTCGCAGGGTGCATTGTCGATTCACGTCACCGAGCAGACAAAATCATGGGCTCAACAGGTGGAAGAAGAAGAAAGAGAGCAAAACGAAGGAATAGCCGAGTCGGTCGTCGACGACGTAATGGTTCCCTCTAAAGAGACTGGCAGCTCGAAAATTCGTACTTTCTGACAACCACCACAGAACGACTGGCGAAGGCGCGGCTCGGAAACCAGTTCTTTCCGACCGCCCAGGCATATCGGCTCCGGACCTAGTCCGTTCGGACCACCTGCCCAGCCCCAAATACTACGCACAGGCGACTCGGAATCCTTCCAACCGCCCCGACGGTTTAACGGTCAGCGACGTGGCGGCGCGGAAACCCGTTCTTTCTGCTCGTCTCGGCGCAGGCAAGGTAGATCAGTGCCATATCATCGCAACCAACGACTACGAGAAGAGGACAGATCAGCGCTCGTTCTTCCGGACGTACGACTGACTGGTTTTAGAACGGGCCGACTAGCCGGAACAACAGGGGCATCGATAACGCGTTCGTTCGAACCGATTGCACTGACAGCAATCGTGCGGATAGAGTCGGGTGGCGGACTCCACCTCGTGCGAGCTCTAATAGACTCTTGCGCGCCTAACAGCATTATAGACGCAGATTTGACCCGTGATCTGCAATTAGAACGAAGCCGCTTAGGGCGACAAAAAAGGTGTTCGCTCGTGCTACGAGGGAAGTATGTCGCTACGGAGAGAATAACGACTCAAGCAATAATAATAGCGCGACACAACCGACTCAGTCCGCCGTCGAGTATTGCTCCCACGGTCGCCACGCCGATCCCCATTTCCATCGGGCCTCACCAATCCGGTTGACTTTGGGTGTCGATGTTTACGCTCAAATAATGATGAGTGGCACCCCTCCATCTACGATTAGTGGACTATTGGCCCAACCCACTGTCTTCGGCTTAATTGTGTCCGGAGCTCTTCAAAAATAATAAATTATACCCCAAATGGCATGCCTACGCCTCTGTTTATAAATTCATGGTTTCATGGAAATAAAGTGCATTGAAATTTAAAACCAGGTCTTTTTAATTAATCCTTCTCTATTTTATTAGCAGTTTAGGGACGGCGGTGAAACAGTGGACGTGGAGAACGAGGACCGTAGTGCAACCTGGCACATTGTTAGATTAAGTTATATATATATATAAGTTAACACTCCCCAGAGTTAACTCGCTGCGGCGCTCCCACTGTT
>NW_023458696.1:24798-27471 GCF_013731165.1 Rhagoletis pomonella
TTTCCACGTACAAGACAATGTAATAAAACATGTAAATTTTCGCTTTTTAGTGCATTGAATAAATAAAACTAGGTATATTTAAATGTACTAATATGTATTTAATTCAGTGTTTTCCTTTTTCATTTAAATAACATAGTACAAGGAGTTGTAAAATAAAAAATGTTATGTTACTGTTTTAGTAAATTTTCTCTTTCGCTTATACGCGTTGTCAATAATTGTTTTATTTAAAGTGCGTATTCTAAGAAACATACGTGCGCGAAAGAAGAGTATTTTAATTTTTATATC
Organism: Rhagoletis pomonella; assembly: GCF_013731165.1. Taxonomy (NCBI): domain Eukaryota; kingdom Metazoa; phylum Arthropoda; class Insecta; order Diptera; family Tephritidae; genus Rhagoletis; species Rhagoletis pomonella. The sequence goes on from NW_023458696.1 coordinate 25,084, forward strand.
GCATGGAACATGATCCGCTTTTAAGATATGGGTCTGCAGATAACTGCTGGCAATGAATGAACCGTCTTCATTAACCTCATCGAAAACTCTCTGCAATGCCCTCATGTTCGCCATCATTTCTGGAGTTGGTTTCAATAAGCCACCTTCGGTGACGTGATTTACCCAAGTGAAATCCTCCTCACCTGTCGCTCCCTCTCTGATGTTGGGAATCTGAGTGTGCAGCTTATGGCAGATATAACCTGCGAGATTCTCCAAGCCATCGTGCTCCAAAGATTCCAGTTCGTCATCTTCAACTTGCTCGCTATCATTTTCTGGTTGCAACAAAAGGCCCGTAAATATTATACCTATGGAAAATTACAAATGTTATTAATGTCGAGAAGGTTAAAATAAGATAGGATTAAGCTGGGCTTCATACCTGTGAGGGAATTATCCGACACTTCAAGGTCAGGAGTGTCATCCACCGATACCTTTACGCTGTCAGATAACACACCTTCGTTAAAACCAAGTACGTATGCCCTTAGCCTGTACTTAAATTCCTGGCGATCGGGATGGTCGTGTTGGCCTCCTTTGCTTCGAATAACGCCAAAGAAATTTTCAAGGACGTCTTGATTAAGCCTGTACGTCAGGACATGCTTTATGTCGAAGCAACTTTTTAATTCCCCATGCAGCATCTTTAGGGCATTGTTGGACTGTAGTATTCCTAATATTTTAAAATTAAAATGTTTGTACATATGGTAAACAAATTTTATTATTTTTTTAATTATTACCTTTTTGGAAGGGTAACAAAGTTTGTTTTCCAATAACCCTCATTTCTTCCACCATTTTAGACATACCATCCAAGATGCCATCTTGGACGTCGAGAGCAAGACCATAAGCATGCATACGCTTCCTTGAGTCGGGATATGGTACTCTGACGTTCATAACGTCAAACCAGTCGTTTGTCTAAAAAATAGATAATTAAATTATTATAAGAGTAATAAAATATAAAATGGTTTTAAAAGTAGCTACCGTTTTAAAAAGCCTATGACACTCCTCCCAATTATGTCCACTTAAATGACCGAAACTTGCAGCACGAGTTATGGCTTGAGCTATGGAATGCGAGAACAGTTTCGTTGCCATTTTGACTTTCTGCCGTTGGGCGCGAACAACATTAAGGTAACTACTATTTATTTTATGAGTTATAGATAACTCTGACGAAGTGCAAGATAATAGTTCCGCAATAATTTCTTTTTGCACTGGTTTATTGTTCATTGTAAAGCCATGGTCCAAATAATGGTTGCGCAGCAATTTGATAAGATGCGGTGCATCCGCAAAAACAAAAATAGGGTACTCATCGTAAAGGAACCTGAAAAAACAAATGAATTTCAAGTACAAAAATATACCTAGATGAGTATTCTATTCATAAACTATTAACATGTGCTCACCATGGATTTTTTTCGTCGACTTGCAAGTCATTAAATAGTTTCCTATTTGCCCCGCCAAGATCGCTAACAACAGCGGCTACATGGTACCCGGATGATTGCAGTGTTTCTATTATGTGGAACAAAATCTGAGCAGTCATTCGACAATCGAATTCATAAAACAAGGGTTGTTTCCACTTAGCCATCAAACCTAAAAAATAAATATATACTTTTCAAATAATTATATTGCGATATTAACATAATGCACGAACATACCTCGTATCATAGCCACTTGAACGTAATCCAAGGAGCATATGTCGTGTCTGACGATTTGTCGTAGCAGAAACTTTTGCACACCTTCATCTCATCAAAGCTCAATACACATATTTTCTGCTTCTCCGTAAGTTGGGTCGCAGCAGACAATATCTTCATTACTGGTTCGATTATGCCAGGTGCAATTGTTATTTTTGCCGCCCACCGTTGTAATGTGCGTATAGATGGAAGAGGAAAATCCTTTTTCTTCAACATCCTGTAGCCTTTTGCGCTGGCTGAGTAAGGAGTAATAGAGTGCGCAATATCCTCTTCAGACCAGTGACCTCTTTTCATATCAGTCTTTAATTTTTTTATTTGACCAGCGGTGAAAATGGTGCCCAGTTTATTTTCCATATTTTTTAGTTGGAATTCTATCTTGCGCGACCGCTCTTCGAGAGCGCACATTTTTTTGGCCCGCTGTTTGTCTACCTCCCGCAAACAAAAGTTTTCTTTATTTAGCAACTCACTGCAAACAATATTTAATTAGTTTATGTACACTTTTAATGCAACCGCCCTTACATTTTTTGTTCCAGTTGCTTTACTTTATCTAGCTGGTTAGCAGATGACTCACGCAAGCGAACATTTTCCAACTTTAGACCTTCACTGTATAAAATAATGTTAAGTTTTTGTATGGATGTTTCAATGGAAACTATATTTAACTTACATTTCTTGCTCT
>NW_023458696.1:27571-65548 GCF_013731165.1 Rhagoletis pomonella
TCCAAAATTTGTGTTGTAGATTTTGTAACTCGTAGTTAGAACTATTGAGCGCGTTGGCCCAACTAACTTATTTTTTTGAGTGTTAAAAGGTGACACTCATTAACTGGCGCCCGAGCAGGGACTCGGAGCGTGTGCAAGAAAAAGTGGAAAAAAGCAAAAAAAGGATTCTTTAGTCCAAGTGTAAAAGAGCCTTGAGCCAAAAAGTGAAAACCCTAAATATAAAATTTTTTTTTTTTTAAATAAGCAACAAAAAGCTTAAAGAAAAGAGGCCTTGAGCCAAAAAGTGTAGAAAGGAAAAAAGGCGAAAAGGCCTAAGTGGAAAAAAAGCCTAAGAGGGAAATTCAAAGATCTAAGTGAACTAAGTGAACTACTAAATAATGAACCTTGTGTTCTTGTAAGTATAATCTAGACACGCAACATTTTTTTGATTATTTACAGATGGAGGAACTCAGAACCAATGTGACCAACCTAACCGGGGCCGTCCATGCCCTGCTAGAGAAGATGAAGACGCTGGAAAGGCGCGTCATGGAAATTGATAGTGCCAGAAATACACTCAACACACCACCTCAATCCAACGAGGTGGAAGAAGTGGTGGCACAAGCCCCCGTAACCGAGGCGGACTTACGCGACATAAGTCGTCTGCCTGATTGTGTCAAGGAACTTCAGATTTTTGATGGAAGCCCGGTACACTACGTGTCCTGGGTACATTCCGTGGAAACAATCCTTTCGGATTTTGCTGTAGTGAAAGGGAAACCCCTTTACCGCGCCATATTGCAGTACATTCGTCAAAAAGTGCGTGGTGCGGCAGATTCTGCCTTGGTTTCTTACAATATCTTTGACAACAATTGGCCAAAGATAAAGGAGAGCCTCTGATTGCATTACGCGGACAAGCGTGATATCCGCACCCTAGAACATCAGCTGCATCAACTGCAGCAGAGAGGTTCTAGAATTGATGAGTTTTATGCTAAAGTAAACCATCAATTCTCATTGATAATTAATAAATTAAAGACCGAGTCCTACACGGACGAAACTGTAAGGGTTCTTGTGGACACTTACAGAAATAGAGCGCTTGACGTCTTCATTCGTGGGCTAAATGGGGAGCTTTCCAGAATGCTCCTTGTCCAACGCCCAAGACTCTCCCTGAGGCCTATTCGGTTTGCTTGGAACTTCAGAACGTCAACTATCGAAATTTTTCACTACATTCCAACCAGAGTAACAACCGCGTAGTTGTCCCTATTAATAATATAAATGAAGCTAGACATTCTTTCGAAGCTAAACCACCGGCGGTCCCTCCACGACCCACCTGGCGTCAACAGGATCGCAAGCCACAGTATGGCAATAACCAACGTTTTTCAGGAAATAATCGCTCTCCATCAACTAATCCAGTTAAACCCCCCCCCGTCGAAAAAATGGAGGTCGACGGCTCTACCCAATCACGAACCGTGAATTATATGAATCGCCCTAATCCTTTTAAACGGGCGGCAAGTTCGGAGAACTTTCCAAGGAAACAGCAGAGGCTCTTCCATTCCACCACCGGCACTACCGATGACGATACTAAAACCGAAGATGAGGCAGGAAGTCAAGAAGAAGAGGATTTTCTTTCAGAGGGCCATCTAGCGTACCATACCTAGAGTACACGCTCCCTGACGGTCGCATCCAAGACTTCCTTATTGACACAGGTGCAAATAAAAATTTTATAAGTGAATCGGTTGCGACTGGAGGTGACCCTGTAGATGAGGTATTTAATGTGAATTCTGCCGGGGGGCAGGTACAGATTAACAAAAAAATAGGATTAAGATTTTTTAAAGATATAGGATTCCCTTTTAAAATAGTGTTCTTCGTCCTGCCAGGACTTAAATCCTTCGCCGGCATTATTGGCGATGATACGTTAAGGATGTTAGGAGCCATTGTTGACAGGAAAAACAATCACCTTAAAGTCAATGACTTTAACTTGCCCTTAAAGGCCAAAGTTTCTGACCAGGTTAATTATTCCATGGGTAAAGATGTCTCTGACGACACTAGACAACAGGTAGACCAATTATTGGAAAAATATTCGGACCTTTTCCTTCCCCTTAACGGTAACGAACTTGTAGACACAAGTGTCCGAGCCGAAATACGGACAACCACTCCTGAACCTATATATAGTAAGAGCTATCCTTACCCAGTATGCATGAGAGAAGAAGTAGATAGACAAATAAATGAGCTGCTTGCTGAAGGGGTAATACGGCCATCCAAAAGTCCTTGCAATTCCCCGATTTGGGTGGTGCCGAAAAAACCGAAACCAAATGCGGAGAAACAGTATCGCATGGTGGTCGACTATAAGCGGCTGAACGCTGTTACGATAGCTGACACCTATCCCATCCCTGATATAAACGCAACGTTATGTAGCCTTGGTAAAGCCGACTTTTATACAACGATTGATTTGACCTCCGGATTCCACCAAATTCCAATGAAGGATTCTGACATCCCGAAGACTGCCTTCTCCACGATGAACGGCAAATATGAATTCCTTCGCTTGCCATTCGGTCTGAAAAATGCGCCTGCCATATTCCAGAGAATGATAGACGATGTCCCGAAAAAGTACATCGGGAAAATATGTTACGTCTACATTGACGACATAATAGTATTCGGTAGGGACGCAAAAGAACACCTTGATAACGTGGAGAAAGTCTTCGCAACACTCCTAGAAGCGAATCTGAAGGTAAATCTAGAAAAGACGTGTTTCTTCGAAAAGGAAGTTGAATTCCTTGGCTACATAATTACTCCCGATGGAGTACGCGCTGACCCGAAAAAGGTGGAAGCTATAAAGCTTATTTCACCTCCTGAAAATTTGAAAGACTTGAAGAGTTTCTTGGGTGTGACCTCATACTACAGGAAATTCATTAGGGACTATGCCAAGGTCGCAAAGCCATTGACCAATCTTACACGCGGCGAAAATGCTCAAGTAAAAGCTAACGCATCTAGGAAAGTAGCTATTGAATTAGACCGCAGTGCCCTACAGGCCTTCCATGAGTTAAAACAACTATTGGTATCTGCGGATGTCCTGGCGTTTCCTGATTTCGCCAAACCATTTAACCTCACAACCGATGCCTCGAACTATGCCATTGGGGCAGTCCTCTCACAAGGAACGATTGGCGAGGACAAACCTATAGCCTATATTTCGCGATCCTTGAACAAATGCGAAGAAAATTAGCCACCAATGAGAAGGAGCTCCTCGCTATAGTTTGGGCACTCGACAATCTGCGCTCCTATCTATATGGTGCCAAAAAGATTAGAATATACACCGACCATCAGCCACTAACGTTTTCCCTGAGTTGCAGGAACTACAATGCCAAGCTAAAACGATGGAAAGCAAGGATTGAGGAGTACAATTGCGAACTAATCTACAAACCAGGAAAATCGAACTTGGTTGCCGATGCTCTTTCTCGCCTCAAAACTGAAGTCAACGCGTTGACCGATTCAGTTGTTGCTCAGCCCCCATCCGTTTCAGATCAAGATCCCGCAACAAATGCTAATCCTAACATAGAGCCCGAAATTAACACTGCCACACAAGCTACAATGCATTCTGCTGATCAGGACAATTCTGAGCTTATACCACACGTGGAAGCTCCGATCAATATATTTAGGAACCAAATCATTTTTAGGGAAGGGGATAGGCCTCGATGCCTTGAGGAACCACATCAAGGCTACCGAAGGTTTTATGTCTCATTACCGGAACACGATGCAGATGCATTGACCGCAATCCTCAAGGAAGTACTGAACCCAAATGTTATTAACGGTATAAAGATTCCCGAAAGATTTCTTGGGTTGTTACAAGATGTCTATGTCAACAACTTTCAAAGATATCGAGTAAGGATAACCCAGAGGATTGTGGAAGATGTTATGGCTGCAGACAGGGTTTTCGAAATAATTGAGAATGAACACAAAAGAGTGCATAGAAACCCTTGTGAAAATCGACTCCAAATACTGGAGGAATATTATTTTCCTGCAATGGCTAGGCAAATACGAGACTACGTGAGGCAGTGCGATACCTGCAAATTAAACAAGTACGACAGGCATCCCGCAAAACCGTTCCTTCAACCTACCCCAATACCAGGTTATCCTTGCGAAATCCTACACATCGACCTTTTCGAAATAGAAAAGCAAAAGTATCTTAGCGCGATCGATAAGTTCACAAAATTTGCTAAGCTATTTCCTATAAACAACAAATCTTCGGTTCACCTGCGAAAGAAACTTACTGATCTCCTGCACTATTTCTCTGTACCGAAAATATTAGTCATGGACAACGAAAGGGGATTTTTTACGCCCCTTGTTTTAAATTATATCCGATCCCTTGGAATAGAAATTTACCAAACTCCCACACAAAGAAGTGAAAGTAATGGTCAGGTTGAGCGTTTGCATTCAACACTAATAGAGATATACCGCTGTATTTCGGGCGAGTTTAACAGATTAACTCCAAAGGAGCGCATTTCAATAGCAGTGGATAGGTATAATAATACCGTTCACTCTGTTATCAAGCGAAAACCGGCGGACGTATTCCTCAACCGGACCTCAAGAATAAATTATCAGGGGTTGGTAGATTTCAGGGAAAAAACCATGGAGGATATAAAAGCTTTACTGGAGAAGGAGCAGGAGGTCAGAAACGCGAGGTTGAACACCAAACGCACTACTCCGCGTTCTTTCGATACCGGAGATAAGGTGTTCATTTCAAATAAACAAATTAAGGCCAAACAAAAGCCATTATACAAAGAAGAAACGATTGCCGAGAATCGAAACGCAACAATACTTACGCAAACAGGGAAAAAATTCCACAAAGCAGGTGTAAAAAACATCTAAACATAACATTGGTCAGAAGGCAAATCTTATGCTTAGATTCTCGGGTCCCAGGGTCTGGGTGCAAATTCTTTGCAGCCGATGTAGTCAGATGTTGGTTCAATTCCAAATAACTCGATGGTTCGAATGATTACAATCGGTGTGGTTCAACTCCACCATGAGGTCTCTGCTTTAATTGACGTGAAGCCACTCGTGCCATGAGTAGGCCATTTGCAATTATTAGCGCTTATGGCTAAAAGGGATCAACACGAGCCTTCCAATGTCAGCTGAGAAAAACGCCTATATTCCGATGCAAAATTATGCGACTAAATTGTTGTACACAAAAACCTAAAAAGTGCAAAAATTTAAACAAAAATATGCAACTAAGTCGTACATAAACACCTAAAGGCGCAAAAATAAAAAAATATATGCAAAAAAGCGCCTAAAAGGAGCAAAAATAAAAAAAAGCATTACTAACAAAAAAACAAATTACTAAATCACTAACTAACTAACATCTTATGAAAAAAAGGAAAAAAGGGGAAACATTCCTCGAAAAAAGATACTAACAAACTAAACTAAAAATAACTCACTAACTAGCAACAAAAACGGTTAATCAAAAAAAAAACCTAATACTAACAAGTTAAACTATACTAACAAAACCCTATTAACTTACTAATGCTAACTAATAAACTAATAATAACTGAAAAATTAATTGTCAGTAAATTCCACTTAACACCACTCCGAGTCCTCATACATCCTCGTCAAACCCGAAGCGACCCGAACTCCACTCACTAGTTATGTACTAGCATTTAGGAAAGAGATTACAATTAAATTAGATACAAGTCATAATATCTGAAATGTTACATACATTTTACATATTTAAATCTTCAGCTTCGGGATAAGATTCGAAAAACCGTAGGATAGCATTTAGATGACATGTGAATTTCCTAATTAAGTATTGTTCTTGAAATAAAATCCGATAAATAGCTTTAGTTCATGGAATATTAATTTTGAAATGTAAATTTTTCACTAACTATGTGTATTAGTTATAAGCATATTTGTGCTTTGACTCCTAGATTCTGCCTCTGTGCGCCCGCACAAGCATACGTCCTATTCGATCTGCACTCGCCTGTGGTAACTGTACGAGACGGGTATGGCTGGATAGTCAACGGATACTTCAAGATAATTCATGTGATCAACCTAGCCCGCTATGAAGAAACCGCAAGTCGTCTGGAAGCCGAAGTCACCACGCTGAATGAAACCAATGATATCACGGATGTCCTTGCCTATCACTTAGAGAAGGTTCAAATCCAACTTAATGAGCCAAAAGGTCCAAACCACAAAAGAAATAAGCGTGCAATCAATTGGATAGGATCGGCTTGGAAATGGATTGCCGGTTCTCCCGACGCGTCCGATTGGGATGAGGTACTTCGATCCCAGGATTCGCTAGTACTAAACAACAACCAACAGTACAGGGTAAATAATGAAATATTTAAGAAAACTCATGAGTTGCAGGTGGTCAACGGCATGGTAACCGTCACAAACGGCATCCTGGGGCATGACCACGTTATGAAACTATCAGAAGAAATCCTGCACAAAGTAATGATCTTGAAGGATGATGTCAATGAGTTTGTTCAAGCCTGTCAAATGGCCAAGGCTGGAGTGATTAACAGCAACCTGCTAAACAAAGAGGAAATCAACGAATTGATCAGCGAAATCGAAGTCCTTCCATACGCTAACGTCATCGAAGCCGTCGAATACGGCGAACCATCAATCTACACGAATGGTACCTTGCTACTTTACGTTTTGTCCATGCCAAAAGTGGATCAAACGAGATTCAACAATCTTATCACTCGAGCTATTACAAAAAATGGTCATCGGCTGGATTTAAGGTACAGCCAAGTTCTAATCAACAAGAAGCAAACATATGGCGTCAAGGATAAGTGCATTCATCTGACAAGCGCAATGGTATGCAAGCAGGATGCATTGGACTTACTACGCGAAGAAGATTGCCTGCCGCGACTGCTCAAAGGTGGCGAGACCAGTTGCCGCTACGTAAGCTGCAACGACTCAACGATTGAAGTCATCAAAGAGGACACGATCTTATTGGACAACGTCAATGACACAGTATGGTCAGGTGAAACCCCCAACTATTTGAACGGCTCCTACATTCTTCAACTGGAAAACGAAACTATTCGAATTGATGATAAAACTTACTGGAGCATGAGCAGCTCAGGCGTTCAAATACTCCCACCTGTGCTATCTACTATAAACAATAAAAGCCTCGCCGTCAATCTGAATCTTGTCCACGAGATGACTATTGGAAATGTTAAACTTCTGAGATACCTAAAGGACAAGACCAATTGGTTTACAGCTTCGGAAACTCTGGGCTTGTTTTTGCTATTAACTCTCATTTGGATAGTTTGGAGGAAGCTAACAAAAGGGACAGCACTTCCTAAAGTAAGATTGTCCATACTACAGACGGATCCTCAGGCACGAAGAAAGGAAGACACCTGTCCACGCTCGGATCTGCGGGACGCAGATCTTTAGAGGGGGAAGAGTTAACACTCCCCAGAGTTAACTGGCTGCGGCGCTCCCACTGTTGCCCACTACACGTGCCGCTAAGTCAACACAATTACATTCTCACGGCGCACGGCAACCTAACACCCAAAGTCAAGGCCATGGTTAGTACCAGCGATTAATACGTATGCTACTGCATTTCTCCAGACGCATCGTCAGCATAATACTATTTCGCATACTTGTGAAATAGCATCAACCCATAATGCAAGTGTGGGAACTAACGGACGAACTTATTCACAGACAACAATTATGCAACAGGTACGCCGCTGCTGGACATTGGCTATAAAGGAAAGCAGCGGACACAAAGCAGGCAGTCGAGTTCGGGACGGTAACGCTACGGTTTAGATTAAGAATTCTAATTGTAATTAAGTAAATAGAATAAACTGTGTTAGATTCCAAAATTTGTGTTGTAGATTTTGTAACTCGTAATTAGAACTATTGGGCGCGTTGGCCCAACTAACTTATTTTTTTGAGTGTTAAAAGGTGACACTCATTAACTTATGTATAAAAAATATATATATAAAAAATAAAATAAAAACTGTATTTTCCCATGTGGCATGATAGTTGGGCGTCTAAATCGATTACTGAGGTTGCTCACCGCAAGGGGCCGGTATGTTTAGGCCTCCGGCCTAAGATCAATTATATACTGAACACTAAAACCGAGTTGTTTTTCTTCCCTTTTTTATTCCTTTACGTCTGAGCGCTCCACTCCGTGAGACGTGCTGGCGTAAATACCAGTCTTGACCTGACTAGTGCACAAAAAAGAGTTTTAACAGTGTAAGGGTTCGTAAACGCCTGACAGTTTTTGCGGATAAAAGCTAACATCGAGTATGAGCGCGAAAGAATGTAATCGACATGACTATTGAATGCAAGTTTGGAGTCAAAGATAACACCAAGGTTTTTCATTTGGGTCACAGATTGCAAAACAGGGTCAGCGATAGAATATGATGTATGCAAAGTATTGATATGTCTACTGTAAGATACATGAAAGCACTTGCTGATATTCAGCGTCAACTGATTTTTGCAGCATCATTCATGAACTCTGTTGCAGGTTGGCTGAGTCATAAAGACTTTTGATAGTTGCAAATACTTTAAGGTCATCAGCATATAGTAGGTTATTAGCAAATTTGAAACAAGAACTGATATCGTTGATGAAAAGCTCAAAAAGTAGGGGCCCGAGAATGCTACCTTGAGGGACACCCAATAACGCGATGAACGGTTATGAGGTTGCATTATCGACTACTACAAAGCAGCGCCTATCAGTTAAGTAGGATTTAACCCATGACAAAATTGTTGAATGAAATCCAAAAGAGATCAGCTTCAGCAGGAGTAAACGATGTGATACTTTGTCGAAAGTTTTCGAGAAGTCAGTGTAGATTGTATCCACCTGAGCCTTGTTTTCAATAGCAGATAAGCATTCATCATTGAAAATAGCCAGGTTTGTGACTGTCGAGCGATTGGCGACGAACCCATGCTGGTTAGTAGAAATGAGGTTTTTAACAGCAAAAGACAGTTTACAGTTTACAACAATCTCAAATAATTTGGAGACTGAAGATAGCTTTGATATCGGTCTGTAGTTGCGGACATCATTTTTGTTCCCATTTTTAAATATAGGGGTTACAGACTTTTTTCCAGTCGTCCACAAATATGCCTGAGGCCAGAGAGTGATTGAAGATAGCAGTAAGAGGCTCAGCTAAACATAGACAGTTTTTCAACAGAAAAGACGAGAAACCCTCTACATCGCTGTGTGAAGATGGCTACAGATCACCAATTTCTTTGATAACGTCCTCAGTTGAAATGGTTAACGAACCAAAATTCAGCTAAGAGTCACTAGGGGAGCTAGAGTCCGTTATATTCGTGTCCAGGTCATTGACAAAGTTAGCGCAAAAAAGTCAGCGAAAAGGTTTGCCGAGTCAGAGGCTGAATTTGCGGAGCGACCATTGTAGAAAACATTTGTTGAAACTGATAAGAAAGATTTTCGGGAATCAACGAAACGCCAGAAAGATGTGGGATTCGAGATAATATTAGCCTCAAAGTTTAAAATATAATTTCGGTATAGAAATTTGTTGATGCATTACAGCCGTAGAGCCGCTATAAGAACACCACCGTCTCTAGAATATCCCGTCTTCTCAGCACCACGGTCTTTGCGAAAAATGTCGAAAGGGTCTGAATCAAAGATTCCGCAATCAAAAAAACTGTCGATAAGCCACGATTCTACAAAAACGTATATGTCACATTCCAAATGAGCAGTTAAAATGCGAACCATTGCACATTTGGTTCGAATGCCAGATATATTTTGGTAGTCGATTTTCAGATTATTATCATTGCAACTGCGATTTGGGCTAGTGGTTCGCTTCCGAGTTGTCCAGTTTTTGAAAAAAGCGGAACTTTCTATATTAGTCGGCCAGACAGCTGGATTCGCAATTTTGTTGTAGAATGTAGGAGAAACACCAAATTTGAAGTTAAGGCTACGCAAACTATCGACAGAAGCACCCTTTTTCACCAGCTTGTAGCAAGCCAGGTGTTGACTGTCAACGCCTGACTGATTAGCAACATATAAAATTATTTTATCTTCAGTCACGGATGGTTTGAACGAAGAGATGTGTAACCATTTCTTTTTAATTACAACATCGAGGTCGCAGTTAGTATTAGTTACCCACAACAATATTTTTATATATATTTGATTTCTTGTTGCGTACCGTTTTCTACTCATACTTTTCAGCAATATCCGTAGAATGCTGTGTAACAGCGTTTGAAGGCAGCGGCGATGTGAGCAAACCAGGATCGCATGGATTTAAAAACACAGCATCACCAGCAATAGGCAAAGAAGCATTAACAGACACATCACGGGCTACAGGAAAGCAACGAGTTTCATTGTTATTGTGCATAGCACCATTAGCATTAGCATCACCAGCAGTAGGCAAAAGTGGAATAGGCAAAGCAGCATCCGTAGAAAGCTGTGTAACAGCGTTTGAAGGCAGCGCGATATGAGCGAACCAGACGTAGGAACAGGATCGCATGAATTTAAAAACACATCACCAGCAATAGGCAAAGAAGCATTCACTGACACATTATGGGCCACAGGCAAGCAATGAGTTTTATTATTATTGTGCTTGGCACCATTAGCAGCAACACCAGCAGTAGGCAAAGGCGTAATAGGCAAAGCATTCACTGATGCGCTATTGTTATTGTTAATATGCATAGCACCACTAACTGAATGCGAGGATGATGCTAAAGAGGATGGAGAAGCACCGGTAAAAGGCATTTTAGTAATAGCGGTATAATTGCCGTCATCAGGCGCAGCAAAAGTATTGGGATCAACTATTCAAATAACGTTAAATTACAGGCAGCTAACCCTAATTTATTTTTGATGCAAATTAAAGGTCTGCATCGGAATTCAGTTTGCCTCACTGTGAAATTTTCTTCAAATATGTAAACTACTCATAAGAGCGTGTCAGACGTGGCAATATATTTCGATGCAATAAATTTCGGAAAGGCTGTCAAATTGAGAAATCAGCTGCATGAGCAGTCACACCTTGATTGGAAAGTGTCTTTCGAAAGAGGTTTTTATTTCCGAAAGGCGAATTGCAGGAAACATTTCTGAAATCGCTTTTTGGCTGTTCACACAGCGAATGAGTTTCTGGCAATCTTTCTCGATACTAAAATGCAACCATGGGCGGTGGGGTTGTCGTTTGTTTGCTATTTCTCTTGTAAAAGCGAGAAGGAAAACGCGAAAATATAGGTTATAATTAACATATTTGCCTTGTGAACCATAATTTAACAATTAAGTATATTAAGCAATATAATATATTTCAAGCATTTTTGATATTTAATTCAACAATATTTTTTATATGGACTGCCAAAAATTCACAAGCCAAATACGCCTCTCAGTCCAATTTCTTCATCTACTAATGTATCGTGCTATAAATTATCTAAATTCATAGGAAATATTTAAAAAAATATAACATCAGAGATATACAATATTAAAAACTCATTTCAATTAAAAAAAAACCTCCAAAGTATCAGAATAGAAGACGATGAAATCTTAATATCGTTCGACGTAATTTCGTTATTTACAAATATTCCGATTTATTTGGCTATTCGGACGATCATGGAAAAATGGGACAAGTTGGAAAATTACACCAACATGACTAAAAAACAATTCCAGACGGTGCTAGATTTTTGCTTACGGGAAAACAATTATTTTAAATACAACAATACCTTTTACCAACAAATTTATGGTATGCCTATGGGTAACCCATTATCCCCGATCATAGCAGATATCGTTATGAACAAAATATTAGACGACAGCATAGTCGAATTGAAACAAAAAGACATACATATCATATACATAAACAAATATGTAGATGATATGTTTGCTATCATCAAAACAAAGGACGCGGAGGACATATTGACAACCCTAAATGCACAACACAACAAAATTAAATTTACATCGGAGAAAGAAAACAATAACAAAATAGCATTTCTGGATGTAGAATTACACAGGAAAAATAACAACATATTGTTTAACTGGCATTCCAAATCTATTTCGTCGGGTAGATTAATAAATTTCCATTCGAATCATCCGTGGAAACAAAAAATAAACACTGCGACTGGACTCATTAGAAAAATAAACATACTCAGCGACAAAGAATTTGCGAAAGATAACGACAAGAAAATAAGAAACATACTATACAAAAACAGCTACCCTAATGGCCTTACTGACAATGTAATAGAGAGGACAGTAAACAAGAATCGCCGACAAAATCAAAACACCAGAGCTCTCCCAAAGCACATACAAAAAATACATCGGCATTAAATACATACCAGTAGTGCGATTTCCATTTTTCTTAAAGACAATATTCGTATCGTTAGCTAACGATTCCGACAAGTTTCGTTAACTGCAATTCTCAAGCACGCTTTTAGCGAATATTGTCGGTAGCTTTGACAGTTGTCTAACGAAATTTGTCGATAACCTAGCTACGAATATTTTGTCGTTGAAAAGCCTACCGATAAAATTGTTTCCATTTTTTATTGAGACAAATTAGGCCAAATTCATCGGTAAGCAAACTATTATAAACAAAAATAACTAATAAACAAAAATTTATCACATATAGATGTGCTTTTTATTATTGTTCCTTTTATTTATTACACTGTGCAAGTTGAAAACATTGGCAAAGGTTTTGAAAGTTGATCTCACTTAATTGGGGCATTCTAAATTTTGTCAGATTGGCTCCAGTTTTCGAGATAAAGATACTTGAACATTTGCTTCAATTTTAACTTGTTTGTAAATAAATCAGTTTTAGTGTTGTTTCAATAAAATGCTTAACATGACTATTTTTTATAGTGAAGGTTATATTAGAAAATAGTCACGTGAAAAAGTTTGGTAAAATGACTTTAACGGACTTTGTTGGAGTTATTTATAAAAAAAAACTTTAAATCTAAGGAAACTTTCAAGTACCCTTACGTCGAAAACTAGAGCCAAAGCTGAATTTTTAGACGTGGAAAGCATAATGTCAAAATGATGTGTTTGTTGTAATTCATACTGTAATTGTGCGTATAATTTGTAATTTTTACTTATATACGGCTTATACCCCCTTATTAAATTCGCCTTGCACGAGGCCGTTATTGCCAAATAAGCAGTACAGCATCCTATGGTACTGCTCCGTAGTAGCTCCTGCTCTTCTTTTTTTTCATATTGTATTCACAAACAACAATCCCGACACAATAATACGCGCAACAATAACAAGTTTCTTTTAAATATTGAGTGTCAAACGTCAATATTGCAATATTTGGCTTTGTAATTAACGACAATCGTCGTAAACTTCTTTATCGACATGTCTAACGAATTCTATCGTTAAGAGTGTTTTTGAGAATAGCCTATTCGCTACTGCAAGCTACAAACGGCGTTCATTATCAATAACGAATATCGGTCGTTAAGAAAAATGGGAATCGCACTACAGGACTAACAAACAATCAAACACTACGAAAAATAATAAGAAATGACAAAATGATATATGCTCACAAGCCACATAATACGCTTGATAGAATATTCACAAAAACGAAAGGCAAGATTGAGAGGAGCAGCAAAGCAATGTAGTCTATGAAATTAAATGCAATGGCAATGGAAATGAAAACTGCAACAAATGCTACGTACGCACAACGAAAAGAGCACTAGGCGTACGAATAAATGAACATAAAACGAATGCGCGAAACAAGAAGATGACAACAGCGCTGGCTCAACACTTAACTAAAATCGAACACACAGCTGACTTTGACAACACGAGGATTCTGGATTTCGAAAGAGGAGAAAAGAGGAGAATGACGCTAGAAAGCCTTCGCATACAACAACAGCTGGATAACGTGATGAACTTCAAGGAAGACGTAGACAACACCAACAATGCCTACGCAGCAGTAATAAGAGACAAATATATATTATTGTGAAAACAAATGAAATGAAGTCGAAGTAGCTCCAACCCAACGAACAAATTTTACAAGAATTTGGCCCAAATCAACAAAGTGAATATTTTTTATCATTTTACACAAATTCACGATCAGTGCCACACGGCAACACTCGCTTAGTTTGACAGCACTTGCAGAAGAAATAAAAATTGCTAGTGCAGCACGAGCAAGTTGAAATATATTTCCGAAATCGATTTTCGCTCTTGCAGTTGCAGTCACACCTTGCAACTTTTATTTCTGAAAGTGGTTTCCGAAAAGTGACAGAAATATCTTTCTGGCTGTTCACACATCGAAATAAAATTTCTCTTTCTCAATTTGACAGCGAATTGCGTGCGAAAGACGGAAATATTGCCACGTCTGACAGGCTCTATACTCTAACAAAAAGGGTATGGAAAGAAGAGAAGTGAAGATATTGAGCGCTGTATACATAAAAAAGGTACTCAAACAAATTATGTTCCGAAAAAAAGAGGAACATAAAGCTTTAAACACATAAAGGGCTTGTGGTGTGCGGCGTGCAGCCTGTGTAAATAAAATACGCGTAAACTATATCAATTGAACACAATCCACAACACAAGCCCAAGCCATGGTTTAAAGATATACAGGGCTCGAATCGTCACATACGATATCGTACTACTCGTCACGTAAAAACCCGTTTTTCGGATTATGGCATACGTGAACGTACTCTGTGTCTTATTCAGCTTATACTGCCTGACGTATCACGTAATTTTCTTTCGTATCGTTTTCGAACGGATGTTACGATTCGAGCCCAGGTTTCAACATTTCGCGAGTGAGAAAAAATTATCGAAAAACAGCTGATGGCTCTGACGTCATCCGTACCAATAGCAGTTTGTTTACATTTTGTTATTCGTTTGTGCTAATCTCGAAGTTATAAAACAAGTAAATATTCGCTATTTAATGCAT
Organism: Rhagoletis pomonella; assembly: GCF_013731165.1. Classification (NCBI taxonomy): domain Eukaryota; kingdom Metazoa; phylum Arthropoda; class Insecta; order Diptera; family Tephritidae; genus Rhagoletis; species Rhagoletis pomonella. The sequence continues at coordinate 42,347 of NW_023458696.1, forward strand.
TGAATAAATAAAACTTGATATATATATTCAATTCAGTGTTGTTTATTCCATCTAAACTATATACAAGCTTTTCCGGCGTACAGGCAAGTGAATGTAGGCTCTCTGAAAATGGTCATGCAAGCAGGAGTTTTCCACGTACAAGATAATGTAATAAAACATGTAAATTTTGTTATTCATTTGTGCTATACTCGAAGTTATAAAACATGTAAATGTTCGCTATTTAGTGCATTGAATAAATAAAACTTGATATATATATTCAGTTCAGTGCTGTTTAATCCATTTAAACTATTTAAAAGCTTTCCTGGCGTACAGACAAGTGAATGTAGGCTCTCTGAAAATGGTAAATTTTCGTTTTTTAGTGCATTGAATAAATAAAACTTGATATATTTAAATGTATTAATATGTATTAAATTCAGTGTTTTCCTTCTTTATTTAAATAACATAGTACAAGGAGTTAATAATGTTATGTTACTGTTTTGGTAAATTTTCTCTTTCGCTTATACGCGTTGTCAATAATTGTTTTATTTAAAGTTCGTTTTCTAAAAACCATACGTGCGCGAAAGAAGAGTTTTTTAATTTTTATATCGCATGGAACATGATCCGCTTTTAAGGTATGGGTTTGCAGATAACTCTGCAATGCCCTCATGTTCGCCATCAATCATAATATTGCGTAACGCACTAAATTTTAAAATAATACTAAACAAATCTATCGATAAAAATGTTTGGTGTGTAGTTATACAACTGAAAAATCTCGAAACCAAATGGAAAATCGGGATGGTCTATCACTCACCTAGTTCAAGTGATGCTGATTTTCTAGAATATATAGAGACCATTTTGTCGGAAATATGCGATAACATGGTAAATACCATTATTATCGGAGATTTTAATATAAGCCTGAATATAATGTCGACATACAGTAGGAAACTGAATGAGATATTCGCCCATCAGGCAATGAAACAGTTAATTAACTTTAATACTAGGGTTACTGAATATTCCGAAACACTGATCGACTTATTGTACTCGAACGCAAAGGAAGTGTCATGTGAAAAAGCGGAGGAACATAAAATATCGGATCATGAAACTATAATGTTCAAATGCGATGTAAAAAAACAAAGCCCTATCAGTAAACTGTCTGAAATAACTTCGTGGGATGGGTACAGCCCAGACAACCTTATAAATATTTTGCGACAATGCACCTTCGCTGACCTGAATAGTCTCAGTCCTGATGGTATGCTCGAACACATTAATAACTGTTTGATTTCGAGTATGAAAAAACTAACTTCTCGTGTACAAAAGCGGGTCAAAATCCGAAATAAATGGTATGACAGACAATTGACTGAAACTAATAAAGAAAAATTTAGGTTACACCAAAGGGCAGTGACCACTGGTGATTGGGTAGAATACACTGAAATAAAGAAAGCGTATAAAAAAATTATTAGAATTAAAAAAATACAATATATGGAATACCAGGTGGAAATTAATAGAGGTGACAGTCGTTTAATGTGGAAACATTTGAAGAATATTGTCAATAATGCGGATCACAAAGAAAATTTCAAAGAGGTTCGAATCAACGGTAAAATATATAGCTATAGTACTGAAATCGCCGACAAGTTAAACAATTTCTTTGTTGATAGTATGATCGATATTAATAGGAATATAGAAAACATTAATTATGATCCAATTCAACAGGAAAATGATCGAGGGACCTTTAAATTTTGTGAGATTAGTACAGATGATATTATCCATATAGTAAAGAAGTTCAAGATAAAAATTGGTGGAAATAATTTATTATCCGAGGGTGTAATCAAAGACTCCGTTGAATACATGGGTCACTTTTACGCCCTATTAGTAAATAAGAGCCTTGAGTTGGGAATAGTTCCGACAGAATGGAAAACTTCGACCATTGTCCCTATAAAAAAGATCAAAAACACCATAAAATAGGAGGAGCTCAGGCCAATAAACACCCTTCCCAACTTAGAAAAAATACTGGAAACGGTTGTAAAAAATCAACTATTAAACTATATTGAGTCAAATAAAATATTAATTAAGGAGCAGTCAGGTTTTAGGGCTTACCACTCATGCGAAACAGCTCTAAACTTGATCTTATCACAATGGAAGGAGGACCTGAACTCCAAGAAAACTATCGTGGCGGTGTTTGTGGACCTTAAGAGAGCCTTCGAGACAATCGACAGGGAAATAATGCTAAAAAAACTCGAATATATTGGTATAGATAACATCGAACTTACATGGTTCCGTAGTTTTCTTTCTGATAGGAAGCAACAAACGGTGATTGGCACAGCTCTATCCACAAAGGTAGCAGTAGATATTGGTCTACCACAAGGGTCGGTGTTAGCTCCAATACTCTTTAATATTTATATCAACGACATAAACTCAGCATTGAAGTATTGTAAGGTAAAATTGTTCGCCGACGATACCCTCTTAACCCTCAGTGACTGTAATCTACCCAATGCAATGATTAAAATGCAAGAAGACCTTCATTGTTTGTATAAATGGTTGTGCGTAAACAGACTGCAATTAAATGTGAACAAGACAAAGTTTATGGTCATATCTAGAGCAGCTAACGTTAGCTCCGATAATTATAGTTTAAAAATTAATAATGAAGTAATTGAGAAAGTGAGAATCATTAAATATCTAGGTATATATATCGATGATAAGTTAAAATTTGAGGAACATATTGACTATAAGCAGCAAAAATTGGTAAAAAAATTGGTCTCATGAAAAGATATTGTAAGTACTTAGGAAGGAGGTATAAGACTTTGGTCTACAGATCTATAGTTGAACCACATTTCATATACTGTCCAACTATCTTTTTTATAGCAAGCGACACACAAATAGATAAGCGTAAAAAACGCAAAATAGGACTATGCGATTTATCGTGAACAAGCGGTACGACACACCCATACAGGAAATGATCGCAGAATTAAACTGGCTGAGCGTAAAACAGCAAATTTTCTATCACGCTATGAAATTCGTGTTTAACATAAAACAAGGTAGACTTCCAGTTTATCTGAGTGATATCCTACGATATAATAGTGAAACCCATTCGTATTTACTCAGGGGAAATAATAGTTTCAGGCTGCCGCTGTATAAAACGGAAATAGATAAGAAGAATATCTTTTATAAGGGATTAAAATGTTATAATGAGCTTCCAGCTCAAATACAAAATTGCGAAAACGTTGGTACTTTCAAAAGGCTGCTACTTGATTACTGTAGAACATTGGATATCTGATAGAAAGGTCCGGCATGGAAACTAGTCCTTTCCATCCGTACTAGCTGGATGACTCTGGATTTAGTCCATTCAGATCACCCATAATGTATGAAATAAGAAGGTCGGCATGGAAACTAGTCCTTTCCGTCCCATAAAATGGCGCGACTCTGGATTTCGTCCATTCAGATCACCTGCCGGTAGAGAAGTTTATAAGAAGCAGCTTGGAAACTAGTCCTTTCCAACCGCTCAGTTGTGGCGGCTCTGGAAATTACACTCTTAGACCGCATATCGTACGTGATATATTTACGGTACTGCTTGGAATCCCGTCCATTCCAACAGCATTGAGAATATGCTTAGTTAAATATACATACTATTTTATAGCTTAGAAGGAAAAATGTAACAGGTTAACGTATTTTAAGCATTAAATTTAACTTTACTTTTATTGTATATAGTATGTATATATGTATATAATGTATATAGGTCAAATGACTGTAATAAATAAATAAATAAATTTCTGGAGTTGGCTTCGATAAGCCACCTGCGGTGACGTGATTTACCCAAGTGAAATCCTCCTCACTTGTCCCTTCCTCGCTGATGTTGGGAATCTGTGTGTGCAGCTTATGGCAGATGTAACCCGCGAGATTCTCCAAGCCATTGTGGTCCAAAGATTCCAGTTCGTCATCTTCAACTTGCTCGCTCTCATTTTCTGGTTGCAACAAAAGGCCATTACTTAAATATTATACCTATGGAAAATTACAAATGTTATTAATGTCGATAAGGTTAAAATAAGATAGGATTAAGCTGGGATTCATACCTGTGAGGGAATTATCCGACACTTCAAGGTCAGGACTGTCATCCAACGGTATAGATGGAAGAAGAAAATCCTTTTTCTTCAACATCCTGTAGCCTTTTGCGCTGGCTGAGTAAAGAGTAATAGAGTGCCCAATATCCTCTTCAGACCAGTGACCTCTTTTCATATCAGTCTTTAATTTTTTTATTTGAGCAGTGGTGAAAATGGTGCCCAGTTTATTTTCCATATTTTTCAGTTCGAATTCTATCTTCCGCGACCGCTCTACGAGAGCACACATTTCTTTGGCACGCTGTTTGTCTACCTCCCGCAAACAAAAGTTTTCTTTTTTTAGCAACTCACTGCAAACAATATTTAATTAGTTTATGTACACTTTAAATGCAAACTACATTTTTCGTTCCAGTTGCTTTACTTTATCTAGCTGGTTAGCGGATGACTCACGCAAGCGAACATTTTCCAACTTTAGACCTTCACTGTATAAAATAATGCGAAGTTTTTATATGGATGTTTCAATGGAAACTATATTTGACTTACATTTCTTGCTCTTGTTGCTTAATAATACCCTCGGAAGTACAAAAAGCTGGAATCGGGATTTCATCTTGAACATTAGCGGTTGAATAAGACACATTCGGCGATATATTCCCTTGTTGATTCTTGAGTAAGTCAGTGACCATTTTTTTGTTGCTTCTCTTTAATACCCGGCTACGCCGCGATGCATCTGATGTCGAGACTTCATTGCTTTTCACCGTCGGAACAGCTCCTGACTTTACAGCCTTGAATTTTGAAAATCCTGCAATGTCATTTATTCATAGTCATATTTAGTACTCAACTAAGTCGAAACTATTCTAAGTCACAACTAAAGCTATTCATTTCATTCAGTCGCCTTAGTTTCGACTTTTCTGGCTAAGTACCAACTTTAAATTTAGTCTCGGCTGCAGCTGCAACTAAGTCGTAACTAGGAAGAAGTATTTTATCAAATTAAGGGAAAACAGACGAAATATGTAAAAATTAAGTTGGTAGATGGTGATTTTGATAATACTGAATAATCTCCAATTAAAATTTACAAAGATCGATCCATTTTAATTGGAAGATGAAATTAAATGCGTATTACAATTCGAATAAAGCTACATCACAGTTTTATAATTGGAATAATTTAGATAAATTCTCAAATAATAAGTCAGTTTCACGCTAGTTCTTTTAAAGTAAATTTGTGCATAACATTTTGATATCTACTATTTGTATGTTTCACAGCATGCTTTCGATAAACATCGACTTCACATCAGTGCGGTTGTTCTGGCTATTTCACACAATTAACAAGAAAATGATACCTTATTCTTTTGCATAATCATGCAATGAAAAAAAAATTACATAAGCGGATGATCAAACTAGACATTATTTAATAAAAATTAAATTTCTCCAAAATATCGTAAAGAAAAATCGATACATTTTCACACTCTGAACGCTCACGCTGAAACTTCCTAAATTTTCACAAAAATCCCCGTTTTTTTAATTTTCGCTATTAATTCTTTTTATAAATCATATATTACGTTTTCTGTTGAAAAATTCAATATTGAGAAAATTTACTATTTTATAGTTTATTTTATCCTCCCATTCTGCCTGTTATTAGTGTTTAATGTTGGACAATTTTTGCTCTTAAAATTAAGAAAATAGTGTCGAGCAAAAACAAAACTATTCAAAAACGCGAATATGTGGTAGATTTCAGACCTTGTGTGGTAGATGTGGTAGATGCTCAAAAAAGTGGCAGATCTACCACAATATGGTAGAAGTCCGATCACTGCTGCCAAGTGAGTTAATAAATACATATTTCGTCTGCATTGGTTGCTGCAGTTGGAGCATGATGCAATAATACAAGGTGGTATCAGTTGTGACAGCTCGATTTGACACTGCCTTAGCTCAGTAGAAAAAGAAGAAAAACGGGAAGAAATGAATCCCCATTTGGGGGAAAAATGTAAGATTTCATATTTTCTTCTAAACAAAATTAGCTTTTTTATAGTATATTCGAAATGAAATGAAATGAAATAAAATAAGATAAAATACCTTTTAAGAAAACAAAGTGTTTATACTGAGAAAAAATAAAAAACATTCAACTATATTAATGGGCAAAGAATAGTTAAAGAAGTAACACTGTTTCAGCTAAGGCAGTCAATATGGCGGAATTAGAGCGAGAAGTTGCCAACCGATAACACCTTGTATTATTGCATCATGTAGTTGGAGGGCCTATCATCTGTTGAGGATCGCCGGCTGCAAAGGTGCGAGTGGAAGGTAAAGTCGAATTTGACTGCAATCGTCAAATTGTTGCAGCATCTACCTGCTGCCATGGATAACTAGATATGAAACTCTTTTTCTCGTGAGAGCGCTGTCAAAGTGTGTATTTTTTATAACATTCTCCAGAACAGTGGCTACTGTGACGAAAACATGTATGGGCATTTATATAGAAATTTGTGGAGAAACTATTGATTAAACACAACGAACAAAAGTTGCAATATTTTTCGTATCTATTTTATATTTCAGTGTTCATGTTGCCAGTAAAATTGCGTTTAGTTACAAATACTGTTTTATAGTAATATTAAAAAATGCGGGAAGAAGAAATCCACTGAATTCAATGTGATGCATTTTCCACACATCTAGTGGCCACTTCGCGTGTCAGCTGTTTATCTGCCCAGGGATTGGCAGTGCTGCCAAGTTCGAAAACGAGTTCCTGGGCGCGCTCTCAGAAAAAATGAGAGAGTTTCATATCTAGTTATCCATGCCTGCTGCTCTGCGTTCCGCTGAGGTGAGGTGATCTTGCTAGTGCAATAAACTCTAGCGCATAGTCAAAAGCGTTTGTTTTGGTTGTTATAAATTATTTCTGTAAGAATCAACAGCGCCATCTGTTGGCATACAGCCGTGTAAATTTCTGCAAGTACTAATAGGAAATCAACAGGGTTGCCGCCTCCCTGCAGTAACACCAAAAAAATTTAAATTTAAAAAGGAATTGGTTTGCAGTTAAGACGTGTGATAATCATGCAACGTACACCGACGTCACAAGCAGCGAAACGTAAAGTGTCTGAAACTTCTCCTTACCTCGCTTTGCATGACATTTTGGCTGCGATAAACAGCATAGAGGGCAATGTGAGCAAAAAGCTGGAGGGATTAGGCACTAAAGATGACATCAACGACTTGAAGCACTCGGTTGGGGTTCAACTAGAAAGTCTAAAGGCTGAAAATGAGAAACCTAAGGCTGAATTGACGCAAATGAAACGAGATTGTGAACTGGACAGGCTGGAATTGAACCGTTTGGTCGATGCAAGTAAGAAATTTAACGTTATTCTGAACGGTATGCCGAAGGAAGCCTCACCTAGAGCAGCAGTACAAAAGCTTTGCACTGAAAAACTAAATTTGCGGCATGTAGAAGTTAGGGAGGCGCGCCAATTATGTAGTAAAAATGAGAAAATGGGAGTGATTGCGGAGTTCTCTTCTGCAGAAATGGCAAGCGAAGTTTTAAAAAATTCAAAGAAATTAACTGGTACGAAAATCTTCCTTGAAAAGGATCTCAATGCAGCTAAGCAACAAAGGAAGAAAATGCTACTTCAAATTAGAAAAGAGCTTTTGTTGTTGGATCGTTCACACAGAATTCTTGTCAAAAATGATGCAATGTGCATCAACCGAAAATGGATGGCTTTTAACAACAGTAACGTTTTAATGTGTGAAGGTCAACCGGCTGTAGCTTTTCTTCAAAGCCTGTATGGTAAAAACCTTTGCAAAATTGATGTTACGTATGAAGGTATTTTGAACAAGATTGAATCAAAAAAACTATTGATGGACAGTTATGCTGTTACACACCAAACAATGGATAATAATGCTTATAAAATTAAATCAGTATCACAGTTTAATATTTTATCATATAATATACATAATTTAAATAGTAAGCTAAAATTCAGTAAGTAATTCACTTTATTAACGTCTCTGGATGTGTTGTACTTTCAGTGAATCTTCATTCATGTACATGGTTAATTCCACAGTACTTGAATTGCAACAATTGGAATGAACATTTTCAACATTTAGAAAACTTTTTCGCAACTGAGCACCCAGACTCTTTTTGTGTTCTTGGTGATCTAAACGCACGCGTGGGTAAACTACAACCAATTGAAAAACACCTACTGTCTGGGCTACCTGAATTTTCGGAAAGTAGGGATTCAAAAGACTCAGTATTAGATACTAATGGTAGAAAAATTCTGAGCTTAGTGGAGGATGTGGGGGGAGTTATCTTGAACAGGAGGATATCTGGCGATAGGTGTGGTGAGTTCAAGTTTTGTGGAGCTGTAGGATGCTCGGTTATTGACTATGCTATATGTTCCTTTGACCTCCTTCCGCTTATTAATAGCTTTTCTATTGGTAAAAAAGAATTCTCTGACCATATGCCGCTTTTAATGCAGTTCTCGGTGCCTGTGGAAGTCTAAGTTAGCTCATAGATATAATGGACTTATTAGCTCTTTGCCAATGCAGAGGACAAAATTGATGTTTTGGTGTCCACTTTAACAAATAAAGTAAAAACTGCTGCTCCGGCAAGACTTGGCAAACCGTATTTCACGCCAAAAAACAATTGGTTCGACAGCCAATGCTTGATGGCACGGAAAAACATGTTGAAACATTTAGATGTGTTTAGATGTACTAGTTCTGAGGCAGCACGTGTATTGTTTGTATCCTCTCGCGCAAGCTATTTCAAGCTTTGCTCTAAGAAAAAATTGGAACATAGATGTAAGGAAATTGACCTCTTAAACACTGTTAGGAACTCCAGTGACTGGTGGCGAATTGCAAACTCTTTGAAATGTCGTTCCCAGAGAGTGAAGTGTAGCCTATCCTTGCAGGATCTTTACAGCCATTTTGAAACTTTGCTATTTTGCTCAGCTGACACACCTTGCATGCACTGGACTTTGCCCTCAGATGTGGACCCGTTTCTAGATTCTCCTTTTGAACTCCGCGAGCTGAAGCTTGTTCTTAAAGGGCTTAAGGAAAATAAGGCTCCTGGTCAAGATAGTATTAGCTATGAATTCTATAAGTACGCCCGAGAGTGTTTTCTAACTGAGCTTCTTGCATGGTACAATATAATATTTCTTAAAAAGCAAATTCCTCAAAGTTTTCGTAACGCTATTATTATTTCTCGTTTTAAAAAAGGTGATCCAGACGTTCCGTCCAACTACAGGGGTCTCTCTTTGCTCGACACAATATATAAAATTTTTACTGGTCTTTTGCTGAGCCGTCTAAATGCGTGGCTTGACTGTAACAATATAATAACCGAACTTCAAGCTGGCTTCCGCAAAAATTACTCAACAATGGACAATCTATCTATTTTAACTAGTATTATACACTTGGATTTTAATGCGAAAAAGAAATCTTATACTTTCTTCGTCGACTTCTCATGTGCTTTTGACACAATTCCTCGCGGTATGCTTTTCTACAAGCTAGCCTGTCTCGGTCTCTCCAGCCATATTGTAGAGGTTATACGATTAATATATTATGATACAACTAGTCGGGTGTGGTTAGATGGGGAGTTTTCCGACTTGATTTTTGTTAATCAAGGTGTACGTCAAGGTTGTTTGTTAAGTCCAACCCTTTTCGTATTATATCTTAATGATTTAAGTGACAGCCTCCCCTGCAGAGTGAAAGTTGGTGACACAATAGTAAAAGTTCTGATGTACGCCGACCATATTGTGCTTTTGGCAGATTCTGCATTAGATTTACAAAAAATGATAGACGAGCTTCACGTTTACAGCACGCATTGGGGGCTGAAGGTTAACATCGCCGAATCTAACATTATAGTTTTTAAGGAATGCAGTAGAATTCCTTCCCGATGTCGTTGGAGTTTTGGAAATGAGGTTATTGATATTGTCAAGGAGTATAAGTATTTGGGTTTACTTTTAAACTACAAACTTACTTTTGTGAAGCACTTAGACGCAAAACTAGTTGAGGCCAAAACTGCGGTAAACGCCACATGGATCAAATATATAAACAACCCTCGTATCTCTATCTCAAAGAAGATGACAATTTTCGATGCTGCGGCTGGGGTATTGAAAAGTTTGAACCCGTAGAGAAACTCCTGCGTTTCTTTTTAAAAATGTTAATATTTCTTCCCTCTAATACCCCAAACTATATGATGCACCTGGAAACCGGGTTATGCCCTCATTTTTGCCACACCATACGTGCCCATGTGTTTTTTATTGGGCGCTGTTTTAGTCTGCCGTCTAACAGATTGCCTCGCATCGTGGCCGAGGAGGCAGTGCGACAAGGTTCGTACTGGACTAAAAAGTGGTACAATATTTATGAAAGTGTTAATATGGAACCTGATTTCTCCCCTGCTCCGCTTAAAAAGAACATTTCTTTAACATTAGAAAAGCTGATCCAAATAGAGTTTGCGAACTTCACTGAAAGAGCACACCAGTCCCAAACGCATGACTTTACCCGGACCTAATACCTACAGGCCCTACCTACTTTAATGATGACTATACTTACGGTGACCACAAATATATTTTGAAAATGCAGGACAATTTTTCAAAAAATGTACCTACATATAATTGGGTAGTATAAAAATAACAAAAATATACTACATATTTATATACATTCCTCGTCATTTGAATAGCGCACCCTTTTTTTTGATTTTCTTCCATACAAAGTATGCTTGACAAAATTTTTACATGGAAGAAAATGCGCAGCACCGTCAACAACAAAAAAATTGCCGCCCCTATGTTTATTTTTTTTTTAATTTTCAAAAATTTTTTAAATCGGATTTAGACGTAGAGTATGCTATATTTAAAAAAAAAATTAATGAATATCAAACAAACAAAAGGAAAACTGTAACTAGAAAGTATTAAAAGGGTGCGCTATTCATATAACAAGGAGTGTATATTTCTTAATTATTAATCCAATTTTAAACTTTAAACATAAATCACATTTGCTTCATTGGTATTAATCTTTTTGTAAGACTGCGTTTATACACGAAAACTTTTGTCGCCTCGATTTTTCACATTCCCTTTTGGTGTTGCTGGTTTCATTTACACACGGCGATTTGTGTGTATGCAATTGTTGTTGTCAGCTGTGAACAGCGGTTCAATTTACACAGACGAACGAGTGCACAAAGCGTGTTGCCCGAGCACGAGCAACTCGGTGCCCCTCTCCTTTCCTCGTCGCGCTCTCTCCTACAAACGTCGAGTTGCGGCAACAAAAATCGCCGTGTGTAAATGAGCACTAATGAATATTTACAAAATTATAATAAGGCATATTACATATTACTTGCACGAAATAAGAACCTCTGTAAAGCAAATTTTTTAGGCAAACTTTTGGGTCGTTGAACACGAAAAAAATACTCAGGGTTTCAAAGAAGTGTTTTCGAGAATTTTTAGTACTTTTTCCAGTTATTCGTCATCATATCTCATGAAACGACCTACAGCTCGAAAGGTATTGATGGGCCCTTTGCAAAAGTATATAATTTGTGCAGATTTTGTTCCGTAACATCTACATTTCTCATAATATTTTCATTTACTGTAAAAATAAAATGATTGAAATTTCACTTTTTTCGATTTTGGTCGCTTGTAACACTAATAATTTTCTATAGGGTAGTTTAAGGAGCTTTTCGGCTAATTTTCATCAAAATCGGCAAAGTAATAGATTGTAGGTCTGTAGGTCGCTTATGTTGATTGGACTGTAGGTCGCTTATGTTGATTGGATAACTTTTAGCATTTTAATTTTTTGTACCAAAAACAAGAAAATTGGCTTGGAAAATATTTTTTTCTTAAGCGATTACCACAAGATTTGTAGAACAGTGTTATTGATATATTTAATGCTGGTCTTCATTTTCTCGTCATCCATTGTCCATAACCGTACAAAATTTAGAACGCATTGACTGGTTGAACCTTCAATACCAGCTTACCCTTATTTAGTTATCAATTAGCTATCGACACTGCTTTCATTTCGATTAGGAAAAGTTAATTTTAAAATATCGAAGAAAATGCGGGACAAAGGCAGGACACTTGGAAAAAATTAGTACATTTTGGGGGTTTTCTGATTTGAAAAACTACGCAGGACAGACCTTTAAATAACAGTACGGTCCTGCAAAAAACAGAACGGATGGTCACCGTAACTATACTGCGTATGCTACAAGTGTTATTTTTCGCGCAAGAGGTGGCTTACTTAATCTTAATGCAAGATCTTTTAAAAATATTTCTACTAAGACCTGCTCTATTTGCCATTTGAAAGCTGTTGAAGACACCTATCATTTCATTGGGGAATGTCCTATATACCAAAATATTCGTTTTAATTGTTTTGGTGAGAAAGTCTTGGACCTGCCAAGAGTTTAAATATTCTTAATGATGGTAATTATCGTTCACTGCATATTTATATAAGTAATTGCCTTAAATATAGAGAGCTGATTGTAAATGAGTTTTCTTAAATATATATATATATAATATTGTTTAGTTCTAAGTGCAATGCAGACACACAACATTTATAGTTTTATTGTCTATGATCTTTTATTTATTTTAATCTAAATTTTAAAGTTTGTTTGAATTTCTCAAAACTTTTATAATTCAGGATCTGAAGAAAATAAATAAAATTAATACTGTTAATTAGACCTTAAATATTCGAAAATGAGTTCGAAGCATAGATACATACATAACTCGAAAATACGACTCTGCGTTCAACCGAAGAAAATGAATTCAAAATTTCAGTTGAGCGTGGAAAAGGCACCAATTTATTAACGCGCACCTGCATGCGCATTTTGTCATTCGTGAAACTTAAATCAACTAAATTCTAAGCATCATACATATATTTTAAGGCAATACTTATCGCTCAACGAGCTAGTGAAATAAACATTCATATAGCCACGAAGGCTAGTCAAAATAAGTGTTTTATTTCGATATTTCGCTAGTTTTTCCGATATTAAAGTTTACCAAATTGCTTTCTCGTATAAGCATTGCCGTGCCGGTTTAATTTATTTTATTGAAATAAACGAAAGAAAGGCAGCCATACTTTTGCTTGACGCTGTTCTTTTGGAATAACACTCGTCGCTTCAGTAGCATCTTTTCATCAGAATCGTAGTCAGCGTCACTGCTTCAGTAGCAGCAACAATCACAACAGTCGTCGCATCAGCAGCGCAGTCGGTTTCATCAGCCAATTTCACCATTCGCCACAATCGTAGGCAACTTCGCTGCTTCAGTAGCAGCAAGAGTCACAAGCAGTGATGCCAGATTGTGGTTAATTTCCCTATTTGAGGGATATTTTGCATCAAAAATTATTAAAAGGGAAAAAAGGGACACTTCATATAAATAACGGATTTTCTTTTGACGCAGTTATTGTTGCATAATTGATCAAAATTCAAGAATATTCGACATTCTTACGTAATTAATCGTTCTGAAGATGTGATGTGGAGTGAAATGGTATATAATTGTTAAAAAGTACAAGGACAATTTCGAAAATTTTCTTACGTTAACCAATTCAAGCGCTGAGTAAGAAAGAATCTTTTCAGTTGTAACTGGTGTTTCATGTAAAAAGCGGAACAAATTATCTGATGAAATGTTAAATAGCACATGAATGTGCTTCAATTTTAAAGTCACCAAAAAATTATTTTAGGCCCTTAGTGAGTGAGCAAAAAAATGAAAGGGAAAAAATGCAGAAAAAGGGGTTTTTTCTTAACAGCGGTCGGCCCTCGACAGGCAATGGCAAACCTCCGAGTGTATTCCTGCCATGAAAAACAGCTTCTCATAAAAATACACTCGCCATTCGGAGTCGGCGTAAAACTGTAGGTCCCTCCCCTTTGTGTGACAACATCAAGGGGACCGCCACAAATTGGAGGAAAAGCGCATATGTGTAAGCGCCAAACTATTATTATTATTTGATATGAATTTTACTTCTTTACTACTGAAACATGTATATGTTTAAATTCGTTGGGAATTTTGTGGGATAAATTTTCAAGATGTGGGTAATTGAGGGATTTTTTCCCCATTTCCGTGGGATATTTAACAGAGAATGTCTGGCATCACTGGCCACAAGACTCGTCGCTTTAAATAGCATCGTTTCATCAGAATCGTAGGCAACGTAGCTGCTTCAGTAGCAGCAAGAGTCACAAGACTCGTCGCTTTAAGTAGCATCGTTTCATCAGAATCGTAGGCAACGTCACTGCTTCAGTAGCGCAGATAGTTTGTCAGCCAGTGTCACCATTCGCTGCTTCAGTAGCAGCAGTCAGAAATAGTGGTCGTTTAGCCTTTTTGAAGATAACTGCCGAAATGCACACTAGAAATCAGGCAAAGAAGAACGTAGATAATGCAGAGAATGCGGAACGAAATAATGTAGAAGATATAGATGAAAAAACTTCCGATAATTCGGACAGCATAAACACAACACTGGTAGAAGGAAACACATAAGCAAAGGAGCAAAGACAGAAGATTCTTCGAATGAGCAAATGTCAGCGTTATTGACAAGCATACATTTGTTGAAAGAAGCAGTCAGTGAGCTGAGTCGTGATAATAAGCAAATTCGTAGTGAACTGAGAATGTGCAATAACAACAACACTGTTTGTGCGTTAAATGAGCCTGTTCAAGGAAACGACGTCGCCGTCACAACTGCCACTGGTACGGCAGTTACACAGTCAAATGCATATGCAGCCGAAAACTACACAACACCGACATCAGTTTCAAATCGATATGTCATGGGAGATTTTAATGAATCACAGCCGCATCGAGTTGCACAGTATCCAGCTACATCTACGCAATTTCATCAGCAGAGTACGACATCACCACCACTGTTTTTGCCACAGCCGCCCAATAACTCACAGGGAGTTGCACGGTATCCAGCTACATCTACGCAGTTTTATCAGCAGAGTACGACGTCATCGCCACAGTTTTTGCCACAGCCGCCCAATAACTCACAGGGAGTTGCACGGTATCCAGCTTCAGCTACGCTATTTCATCAGCAGAGTACGACATCACCACCATAGTTTTTGCCACAGCCGCCCAATGACTCACAGGGAGTTGCACAGTATCCAGCTTCAGCTACGCAATTTCATCAGCAGAGTACGACATCACCACCACAGTTTTTGCCACAGACGCCCAATAACTTACACAGAGGTATAATTTCATACGTCGACAATTCAGTTGTGAAGTTATATCCATTGCCCAATTTCGATGGTAACCCGGAAGATTGGCCTCTGTTTAGAGCATGATACTATGACACAATGAGAGAGTTTGGATACAACAATCGCCAAAATTTAATGAGATTACATAAAGCGTTGCAAGGAAACGCAAAACGTGTCGTTTCATCATGACTAGTTTTTCCAGACAATGTGTCACAAGTGATTGAGGAATTGCAATTTAATTTTGGGCGCCCAGAATTGCTAGTTCGAGTGCAAATGCACAAGATTCAATAATTTCCTCTAATAGCCGAGAGTCGTGTTGATAAAATTGTTGGTTTTTAAATCTAGTACGGAACATTGTCGCCTTTTTTAAATCGGCGAATTGTGAGCATCATTTGCTCAACCCGATGTTGTTAGAGGAATTAGTCCTAAAGTTACCGGCTTCAAAGCAATTTGAATGGAGTCGATGCGCAGCGGGATGTTAGGGCATCCAACTATAGAGACATTTTCAAATTGGTTGAGTGATCTCGCCAAGGTTGTTAGCATTATGCCGGCGGTAGTTTCGTCGTTGCAGCGTGCCAGTCAGCCACCATCGTCAACAAACCCTGTGCGTTCAGTCCTGCAGCCATCGTCAGGTCGTCCATTTACAATGCAGCAAGAAGAGTTTTGCAAAGCAATGAGTCTGACCCTAGACAACAACAATTATGTTGCGTTAAGTGTAAACAAAGTCACAGGTTAATGGTATGTCCCGAATTTAAGGCACTTAGGGTGCATAATAGATGGAAACTCGTGAAGGCAAATCGTGTGTGTTTGGGTTGCCTTCAACGAGGTCATGGTTTAAGTGAATGTCAATCTAGGCGTGAATGTGGACTTGATGAGTGCAAGCGCATGCACCGTACCCTTCTGCATCAACCACCAAATTCGACTAAGCCACCGTCAACCACACATTCAGCTACATCGCCACCTAGTACCAACAATGAACATTTGCTGAAGTGCCGCGACAGCCAGAGAGAGTGTTTGTTTAAAATATTGCCCGTAGTATTGCCCGTAGTAGTGGACCTCGAACAAGCATTACAGTTTATGCTATGCCCGACGAAGGATCATCGATAACACTCCTCGAGGAAAGTATTGCGGACGAGCTCGGCATCAAAGGCCGTAGTACTTCACTCACCTTACAGTGGTAAAATACAAAACAAATTAGTGAACAATCCCGTATAATGAATTTACAAATAAGTTGAGTTGATCATAAGACGTCATTCCAGTTGAAGAACGTACATACGATAAAACATTTAGATTTACCAACGCAATCTTTTTACCGAAATAATTATAGATACTTAAGCAATTTACCTATAGCCAGTTATTCAGCAATTAAACCGTTGTTATTGATTGGACTAGACAACAGCCAATTGAGTGCTACCAAAGAAATGGTTTGCTCTGGTCCAAATGAACCTATCGCCGTCATTACCAAGTTAGGTTGGGTTGCATATGGCCTTACGCACACCAGAGGTTGTTCTACATCTAACATTCTTCACATACGAAATCAATTTACAACACAACAGTTACACCAGCTCGTGCAAGAGTACTTTAGCCTAGACAGTTTCGCCGTCCAGAAGCCAAATATTCCCCTTGAGTCAGTGGAAGATCTAAGAGCAAGAAAGATACTAGAGAAGACTACCAAAAATATTGGCCATCGTTACGAAGTGGGTTTGTTATGGTGTGAAGATAACGTCGAGCTACCTCAAAGCTACGAAATGGCAAAAAGAAGACTAATCAACGTCGAAAACAAAATAGCCAAAAATCCAGTTTATGCAAAAAACTATATCGCAGAAATAAATAAGTATGTTGAAAGGGGTTATGCACAATTGCTTTCCGCTGAAGAGTCATCACAACAAGGTCCGTCATCATGGTATTTGCCACATTTCGGGGTGATCAACCCTCATAAGCCTGCAAAGCTGCGCATAGTATTCGACGCAGCGGCATCCGTCTCAAATATTTCCTTGAATTATGTACTGATGAAGGGCCCAGAACGTGCACAATCATTGATGGTGATTATGGTAAAGTTTCGCCAGCGTCCAATTGCAATCGCCGGGGACATACAAGAGATGTTCTCTCAAGTAAAGATACGAGCAGAAGACACACAGTCACAACGTTTTTTGTGGAGGCATGGAGACCAGTTACAACCAATCCAGGTTTATGTGATGACATCCATGATTTTTGGTGCAGCCTGCTCTCCTTGTTGCGCCGAATACATTAAGAATTTAAATGCCAACCGATTCAAAGAAGAAATGCCGCGAGGTGTTAAAGCCGTAATTGAAAACACCTACGTGGATGATCTCGTAGCCAGTTGCGATAGCAGCCAAGAAGCCAGTGAAGTGGTCAACGAAGCCATCACTATAAATGCGGCTGCGGGATTTCATTTGCGAAATTTCGTCTCTAACTGCAAGGAGCTACAGAGGCAGTTGAATCGTGGGACACCTAGGACACCTGACATTATCAACATGGAACGTCAGCCGAAGACCGACAAAGTGTTAGGGATGTACTGGAATTTCAGTGATGATGTTTTGGAATTCCATTTTAAATTTCACAAAATCCCACGTGACGTATTAGACTGTAAGCGTTTACCAACTAAGCGGGAATTGCTGGGGCTTCCCATGGCCATATATGATCCGTTCGGTCTGCTTGCCAATGTCACCGTTGCAGTCAAGTTAATATTGCAAGAAACCTGGAAACAGCAAGTAGACTGGGATGATCCTTTACTTACAAATCTGCGGTCACAGTGGCTTGTATGGTGGCAAGCATTTTATTATGTTAGAAATTTTTCCGTACCAAGGTGTTTTTCTCCAAGTTTTTCTATCGCAGATGAGTTGCAACTACATATCTTTATTGACGCGTGCGAAGCCGCATATGCCGCAGTGGCTTACGTGCGTATAAAGAAAGCAACCAATATTTCCCTCGCCTTCCTGGTAGCTAAGTCCAGATGTGCCCCTAAGCGATCAACAACTATACCAGGCTTGGAACTGCAAGCTGCAGTTTTGGGCAGTCGCCTTTGAACTTCGGTGGAGCAGTGTCTAGACCGAAGTGTGCACCATGTGACGTTTTGGTGTGATTCCAAAATGGTCTTGCATTGTATCCGTTCCACGAAGAGGAACGCAATTCGTCGCCAGTCGGATCTCAGAGATCCTTTCAAGCACCGAGCCAGTGGCGTTGGGTTCCGTCAGCAGCGAATGTGGCAGATGAAGCCACAAAAGTAAATTTAATACCAGCATGTTCGTCAAATTCGCGATGGATAACAGGTCCATATTTTCTCCACGGCATGAAGATTCATGGCCCGCAGAACCGCAACACTTACACTCCGAGTTTCTGGATGAAGAAGAATATAAAAAGATAGCTGTACTTGTAGTAAAACACGTCGATGTCATGAACATTTCCAAATATTCGAAATTTACGAAGCAGCTTCGAATATTTGCATGGATTTTACGCTTCATTAACAATGTTAAATCCAAAATGCGTCGTCAAGGTGAGCTTATGTCCGATGAATTGAAGCTCGCCGAGAATTACTTATGGCGTCAAGTATAATATGAAGTCTACAAAGCTGAAATCGATTTGCTACGAGATAATAGCTGCCTGCCGAAAACCCACCATTTGTTTCAGCTAACACCAAAGCTAGATGCATTCGGAGTCCTCCGCATAAATGGTCGAATCGATGCCGCTTATTGCCTACCAGATTCAGTGCGTCGCCCGATAATCATTCCACGTGACCATCATTTAGCTGTACTGATCATGGATCACTTTCACTGGAAAGCTCATCATCAAACCCGCCGCCTTACTATTAATGAAATGCGACAGCGGTAATGGATACCACGAGCTCATTCTCTGTGTGAGCTCTGTGAAGAAGAAAAGTCCAGTATGCATCCGCCAAAACTCCAAGCCAGCTGTACCGCTTATGGGTCAACTACCACCTGACCGTTTGACACCATACGTGCGCTCATTCTCATACACTGGCGTTGATTATTGTGGCCCGTTCTTCGTAGCCGTGGGTCTTCGCAGCCGAGAAAAAAGATGGATAGCATTATTCACATGTTTGACGACTAGAGCCATTCATCTTGAAAGTATAAACAGAACCAAATCGCTGTGCAAATTTCGTCGATCGGAGCGATGCCGCTGGGTGATGTTCGCCGCAACATTTTGCCCCGTAAAACAGAACAGATACGAAATTCGTATCAATTTAATGACAAACAAGAAATATAAAAATACAAAACCGAAAAGATGAATCACCAAATTTTGCCATTCTGATTATTGCTGATGATTATCTGCTAGAAAAACGAGGAAACAAAGCTAGTTTTCCACTGAGAGCTGACTTTATGATCGGCGGCAGCGGCAAAATTAAAAATAAATCTATTCTTGCCGAATTTCGTCAGACAAACTTCGACGTCGCTTTGGTTGTGGGAAATCTCATATACTGCAGTGTGTTTTAATTTTGGCAGCGAACTTTCTTCCGAAGAATTTCTCTGAGCGATTTGATTCTGTTTTTACTTTGAGGTGGCCGTAGACTTGTCCACAGATGCGTTTATAATTTGTTTAAGAAACTTCGTCAATCGTCGTCCCGTTCGCATCAGAAGTGATAATGGCACTAATTTTATCGGAGCTCATCGAGAATTGAAGGAAGGCCAACGACTTTTCGACTTCGATCAAATTCAAAGAGAAGTTTCTAAAGATGGTATCGAGTGGAATTTCAATTGTCCAGCTAATCCATCCGCAGGCGGATGTTGGAAACGCCTCGTACAATGTGTAAAACGAATATTACATCGAGTCTTAAAAGATGAAGCGCCACGTGTGGAAACTTTCCACAGTGTTTTGATAGAGGCTGAAAACATCATCAATAGTCGCCCTTTAACTGATATACCTCTAATATTTGCCACAATTGTTAGTGCGTCCAAAATGGAAAGAGGAAGTGAGTCCCTTAAAGGCAGGCCAACTGGTCATTGTGTGTGACTCGAATTTCCCGAGAAGTCAATGGCAGACGGGTCGCATAGTTGAAGTAAACTCCGCCAAAGATGGGCAAGTTAGAAGCGCCTACGTACGTACAAGCAACGGAGTCATCAGACGTCCATCCTCAAAGCTAGCCGCTTTGGATTTTGTGAATCCCAACGAGGATTCACCGAGGCGTGGAATGTTAATTAGACCCTAAGTACTCGAAAATAAGTTCGAAGCATAGATACATACATAACTCGAAAATACGACTCTGCGTTCAACCGAAGAAAATGAATTCAAAATTTTGGTTGAGCGTGGAAAAGGCACCAATTTGGTAACGCGCACTTGCATGCGCATTTTGTCATTCGTGAAACTTAAATCAACTAAATTCTAAGCGTCATACATATATTGTAAGGCAATACTTATCGCTCAACGAGCTAGTGAAATAAACATTCATATAGCCACGAAGGCTAGTTAAAATAAGTGTTTTATTTCGATATTTCGCTAGTTTTTCCGACAACTACTACTACTACTTAATGGACTTATATGCAAAGACCAATCAATTTCTTACCCATTTCAACTTGGAGGCTCCTTTCAAAATCCTCAGGTAGAAAATGCTCGCTGCAAATTCTTGCCACTTTTGGGTTTACACTTTGCCGGCAAAAATGCACCCATTTCCTCAAAAGAAGTTCGTCTTTTGGAAAGCTGTGAAACCCTATCCCTTTGGGATTTTTGGGAATTATTGCAATTAGCAACTGCGCACTTCATATTTCAAAGATATCCCACTTATGGTACACTTAAATTTCACTGTCGCCAACAATATTTTCGCTCCGTATTCAACTCGCACGTTTATCAAAATGTAAAGAAATTTCGATTGGTACGGATGACGTCACAGTGTCGTGATCTTTAATAATTGGATCATGAGCCCAGGCTGTCGTTGGATTGCACGCCAAGTTGTAGCCGAGCAATTTCTATTTTCTAATTTGACAGGTGTGCTTACATTTCGTCTGTGTAGGGAAATGAAATTGTTCCTTCAATACGAAATCTATACAAAAACTGTATTTTTGACTGTAAATTGTATCGACTTTTTAATTTGCTCATATATTTTCTTAGTACGTGCACATACATTCCCCTCAAGACCAATGATTTGATGGCACGAGAAAGTTTACTTGTTCATGTACATACATTTACACTACAAATTGATTAATATATATATGTGTGCACACATTTTCAGGTACTCTTCCTAACCAAAAGCATTTTTAAGTCGTTCTTCTTTGGATTCGGTACTAAAACTGGACATAGCATTTCATTAGTAATATTAATATTATGGCAATATTCCTAGCTATAGTGCTTATCAAATCTTTACGATACCCACATATCGACAATATTTTACCATTTATCTTGATATTATTTAATTTTAATTATTTGTACATAAAAGTACAGTTTATACTTTAACAAAAACCGTATAAATCCAAGGTCCAATTTTTGTGCAACATTAAACAAAAATCAACAAACTTTCGTAAAAGTTTCGAGTTTTTTTAAATATTTTGAGTATTGAGTTTCGTAGCCCATTCGATAGGCTTCATAGTTCTGATAAATTAGTTAATTATTCCAGATTTTTTGTTTTTCGATGTTAAAATTAACAAATTCAAACTTTAGTATGGAAAAATAACAAATAAGATTCTGTGTAAATTTTTTTCTGTTACAAACAAATCAAGCTACCAATGGACAAAATCGATGGATAAATAAAGAAGGAATGAGTGGTCAAATAAAAAAGGCACACAGATCTTTTGTATGAAAAATGAGCAGGAAATAATGCTACTCATACGCCGTGTACACCTGAGTAACTATTTTCTGCTTATTCATTTCACCACTCATTCCTTTATTTATCCATCGATTTTCTTCATTGGTAGCTTCATTTTTTTGTAAAGGAACAGGCTTTCATACAAAATAAAAAAAATACAGAAAAATCGTTATTTTTTATTATTCCCCTGTTAAAATGTTAATTTTTTGCATTTTTTCGTCACAAAAAAAAAAATGTGGTACTATTAATTAGTTTCTCAGAAACCATCAGGCCTGTCGAAGAGTGATGTATTACGGTTTATGGAGAATTTGATTATCTTTACTTCTTATTACGATTGTTCAATTGGTTCGAAAGATATACATACGTGATTAAGTAGAATCACTATTTTTTAAGCTGAATAATGGTAAATTGCAAATATCTCAGAAAGTTATCCATAGAGAAAAAAATTGACTTGATTTTGGGAATCACTGAGCAATTCCACATAGGAATTGGACAGTGGCATCGGGTGAACAAATTAAAGCTCATCTCGACATTTGACATTGAATGGGCAGCTGATAGCACACCTTGTAGTATGTTATAATAGTTCGTTCAAGACATTTTTAACACTTTTTCCAAACATACAAATGAGAATTCGAAAAAGTAAAAAAAAAGAGAATAACAAATATTTCCCGCTGTGAATTTTTAGAGCTATATATTTTTAGTATTCATAAAATTGTACTAAAAAGATTTGCATAGTAGTAAAGTATATTGTGAAAGAAATTGTATCACAGAAATACAATTGTACAAAAAATGCCAACACCGTTTCGCCTGCCTTGACGCTCTCATTAAAAAATTACAAGCCGTGCACGATATGGTTGTGGAACACAACTGCAAATATTGCCACACACCACAAGCCCTTTATGTGTTTACAGCAGGGGTTCCCAAACTTTTTTCACCTCAGTAAACCTGTTGTGCTAAAAAAATTTCGCGGCACCCCTACTCTTCAAATGTCTCCGAAAACAAGAAAACACAATGCAAACTTTATGCTCCTTTAGCTTTAATGTTCGGACTGAAATTTTTTTGATGTTTTTATTATGTTATTTAAGTTTATTGGGAGCTTTGACAATTTTACCCTGAAATCATTTGACGCTGAAAGCTTGCTGGTGTATTTGTTTTTAACCGACTTCGTCGGAATATTTATATATTAATTTTTTCTATGTATGTTACCGCATAACTTTGGGCCACTGTAGCATGACAGCTAAGCAAAACAAAATATTCACACAATATTAAGT
>NW_023458696.1:65648-74777 GCF_013731165.1 Rhagoletis pomonella
GTAGTATTTTGTGAATCAGATTTTTAGCTGTGTTGACTTTGTACTTTAAGGGTTGCGAAGTCAAGTAATTTATTAAACGCCCAGAGGAAGCAGGCTTTGAGTACCAGTCAACTAGCCTACAACAACAACAATAATTAATATTAAATTCGATAAACAGCTTACTTAAAACAACAATTTTTATTGAGCATGAGGTCGGTTTTTATGAAAAACTAATATGGAAAGCAACAGCAATTAAAAAAATTTAATAAAAGCGTTAGCTTAAGGACGAGCACACCTAAAAGTTAAACATTCTAAAATTAGAATTGTTAAAAAAAAACCAACAAAACCAACAACCACATGATTAAGTTTAAATAGCACTGGAATAGCTGCGCTTGATTGTAGTTAGCCCACATAAAAAAAGTGGAAAAGGCAACAACAGTTTATAAGGCGAACTAAGCACAGTGCGTAGGCAACTGGCTGAGTCAGCTGGGGTCGTCGGTTCGAATCCCTCTTAAGAAGTCTGATGAGGAAATGTGGTGACTTCTGAAATAGCTACCACTTTTACCATTTCTTCAAATTGTTGCTTTTCCGCAATAGTTTTTCATTAAAAACGGCCTCAAGCTCAATAAAAGTTGTTGAACATTAAAGTTATTATTTTTATCGTTAGTGTTGTCATCGATAGTATCATCTTTAACTAAACGAGTTTCCGCTTATTTGATGAAATTATATCTTCTTCAGCATACCGCCCGCACATCAATTCCACTAAAAACGATGTCGGTTTAAAACCATTTAAGTTTACATCTATTTGATCACTGTACCAGCTATTACAATCATACCGCCAACAGTTTCTATTTTAACATGTTGATTATGAGAAAAGTGAAATGATGGAAGATTTGAAGGTAGTTGTTGACATCTAGCCAAACATAAAATTTGCGGTCTAAACCCTCCTTCAGCAGTAAAAAATACTTCTAAGGTTTTATCTGTTGATATACTGTTAATAATATTAAAACTTTTCCATTGGGCATGGCAAGTACAATATATTTTATTAGGTTTCACGGTTTGACACGAATACATATTGTTTTATGTTTATTTAGTATTAATATATACTAGTAATAATCCCCGAAATTCAGGGCGCTCGTGGTCTAAAAAATTTGGATATTTCTTTATTCTAAAATCCACATGAATTGCTTCTGGTAGTTAACTTTAACTTTGGTATTTTGGCAAAGTCATAGTTCGCGGGCCCGTTTATTGATATGGGGTAGTAAAATTCGTTTTCCTTGTGAATCACATGTTTGAAGTCCATTAACTAACCCTTTATATATATATATATATATATGGTATTGCGGCATCCAAACAATAATATTGTAGTTCTTTGACTATTAGGCGAGACCATTAACTAACCCTTCAAATATTCATAAATACATATTTAGGTTGGGGATTAACATCACAACTGCTTCAACATTTAGTATAAAGCAGCGTTGCTAGAAGAGAGAATTTTTCCCGTTTTGCGGGAATTTTGAACATAAAAGTGATGGCGGGAATAATAGTCGTGAAAATGCGGAAAATCACTTACGCCGTGCCCATATATATTATAGTAACGCCATGCAATCTAAAGTTTAGTTACGCGAAGAATCTCGTCCGTCAGCATACATCTCCAATCAAACTAGAGCATATTGCACAATATATGTACAGTAAACCTTCTTCATAAGAAATCTTAATTGCAAAAACATGCAGAACGCAAAAGCATATGCAAAAATATAAGTCATTCATGATCATGATCCAATTATTAAAGATCACGACACGTTGATGTCCGCCATCTTGTAAATGAAAACAGCTGACGGCTGTGACGTCATCCGTACCAATCGAATTTTCTTTACATTTTGGAAATATTTTTGGCGACTGTGAAATTTAAGTGTAACATAAGTGGGATAGGGTTTCACAGCTTTCCAAAAGACTTATTTTGAGGCAATGGGTGCATTTTTGCAGGCAAAGCGTAAAACCCAAAAGTGGCAAGAATTTGCAGCGAGCATTTTCTACCTGAGGGTTTTGAAAGGAGCCTTCAAGTTGAAATGGGTAAGGAATTGTTGGTCTTTGCATATAAGTCCATTAATAACAATGACATTGCAGGATTTTCAAAATTTAAGGCTGTAAAGTCAGGAGCTGTTCCGACGGTGAGAAAAGCAATGAAGCCTCGACATCCGATGCATCGCGGCGTAGCCGGGTATTAAAGAGAAGCAACAAAAAAATGGTCACTGACTTACTCAAGAATCAACAAGAGAATATATCGCCGAATGTGTCTTATTCAACCGCAAATTTTCAAGATGAAATCCCGATTCCTGATTTTTCTACTTCCGAGGATATTATTATTAAGCATCAAGAGCCAATGTAAGCAAATGTAAGTTAAATATAGTTTCCATTGAAACATCCATATAAAAACTTTACATTATTTTATACAGTGAAGGTCTAAATTTGGAAAATGTTCGCTTGCGTCAGTCATCCGCTAACCAGCTAGATAAAAGAAAGCAACTGGAACAAAAAATGTAAGTGCGGTTGCATTAAAAGTGTACGTAAACTAATTAAATATTGTTCGCAGTGAGTTGCTAAATAAAGAAAACTTTTGTTTGCGGGAGGTAGACAAACAGCGGGCCAAAGAAATGTGGGCTCTCGAAGAGCGGTCGCGGAAGATAGAATTCTAACTGAAAAATAAGGAAAATAAACTGGGCACCATTTTCACCACTGGTCAAAAATTAAAGACTGATATGAAAAGAGGTCACTGGTCTGAAGAGGATATTGCGCACTCCATTACTCAGCCAGCGCAAAAGGCCACAGGATGTTGAAGAAAAAGGATTTTCCTCTTCCATCTATACGCACATTACAACGGTGGGCGGCAAAAATCAAAATTGCACCTGGCATAATCGAACCAGTAATGAAGATATCGTCTGCTGCAACCCAACTTACCGAAAAGCAGAAAATATGTGTATTGAGCTTTGATGAGATGAAGGTGCGCAAAAGTTTCTGCTACGACAAATCGTCAGACACGACATATGCTCCTGTGGATTACGTTCAAGTAGCTATGATTCGAGGTATGTTCGTGCATTATGTTAATATCGCAATATAATTATTTGAAAAGTATTTATTTATTTTTTGGGTTCAATGGCTAAGTGGAAACAACCCTTGTTTTATGAATTCGATTGTCGAATGACCGCTCAGATTTTGTCCCACATAATAGAAACATTGCAGTCATCCGGGTACCATGTAGCCGCTGTTGTTAGCGATCTTAGCGGGGCAAATAGGAAACTATTTAATTACTTGCAATTCGACTAAAAAAATCCATGGTGAGCACATGTTAACTCATCTAGGTCTATTTTTATACTTGAAATTCATTTGGTTTTTCAGGTTCCTTTACGATGAGTACTCTATTTTTGTTTTTGCGGATGCACCGCATCTTATCAAATTGCTGTGCAACCATTATTTGGACCATGGCTTTACAATGAACAATAAACCGGTGCAAAAGGAAATTATTGCGGAACTATTATCTTGAACTTCACCAGAGTTATCTATAACTCATAAAATAAATAGTAGTTACCTTAATGTTGCTCGCGCCCAATGGCAGGAAGTGAAAATGGCAACGAAACTGTTCTCGCATTCCATAGCTCAAGCCATAACTTGTGCTGCAAGTTTCGGTCATTTAAGTGGACATAATTGGGAGGAGTGTCATAGGCTTTTTAAAACGGTAGCTACTTTTAAAACCATTTTATATATTATTACTCTTATAATAATTTAATTATCTCTTTTTTAGACAAACGACTGGTTTGACGTTATGAACGTCAGAGTACCATATCCCGACTCAAGGAAGCGTACGCATGCTTATGGTTGTGACGAACTCCGGGTTATGCTGGGGTATGCTCATCGGCTGCCGGGTTCTCAACAAAAATAATAAGAGTTCGTTTTTCGGTTTATAGCAAAGCACTCGTCTGTCTTGGTCGTACGTTAAGAGGGCGGAAGTAGAACCTTATTTATACAAATTGCCGGCCGCAGTCGCGTCGCGTATGTCCCGTTGTCCTTTGCGCTTTGTTCTTTATTGCCATCGTGCTTAAAGTATATGTACAATTGTATGTATATGATTATATGCACAATAACGGTAGTTCAAATCTCTTAGTGCTGTACAATATGTGGCTACAATTCAATGTATTTTTAATTCAAAGCGTGTATTACTTAACCGCTATATACAATTGTTTATATATATTTTATGAACAATTGATAATATTATATGTATATGAACGTTGTGGGGGCTCCAAGCCCTAGGATTGTTGGGTGTTGTTGGTTGCATTAATGCACCTGATCACAACATTTTGCCTGCTGCTCCTGTGCCCTAGTTCGTATGTTGATGTGTGTTGTATGTGTGCTGTGTGTAGGTATATATGCATGTACATATGTCGCCCCATGTTTGTTTTAATGCATTTTGCGTAGGCGGCGTGCTAATTTGTTAGGGCGCCTGATCGCACCACCATGCTTTTGCCTGCAGTGCTGGGCCTTGTGCATTTGTTTATCTGTAACATGCATTTAGGTATGTATGCATGTAGATATGCCGATGGTGTACTGTTTGCGTTTTCTCTTTTGCACTCTTGATTGTTTACGCGCTAGATCACGCCACTTTGCCGTTGCCTGGATTGATGATGCTGTGCCTTTGTTTATGCGTGGGTGTGTATGTATGTAGGTATGTATGTATGTACATATGCACGTGTGCCGCTGTTGTGTATGGTGAGTTTTATGCATTGCTTTTCCCACGCATGTTTGTTTACCCTGGGTCACGCCACTTTGCCGTTGCCGTATTGTATATGCTGTGTGTTTGTTGCTGTGTTGATTTGCATATAAATTGTTATGTACAGTGACCAACAGTTGATAAATAAAAATTTTGCAGATAAGTTTTTTTGTTTTTAATTCCAATTTAAGTGTGTTAAGAAATATGTACATGCGGGCGCTTGGTTAAAAGCACCATTAAGGTTCAAAGAATTTTCCATTGGTGCGGGTGTATGCTTCAAATTGGCAGGATCTTCTATTCTTGGTGTTTCTGATATATTCCAGCGTAGTGTACGACTGCACGTTTGACTCATTCAAGCTCCTTTTCAATAATGAAAAAAATACCAATCTCAATTGTACCTTACTGACTTCGATCGTGACAGGAGCACACTCGGTAAAGCGACATGCTTTACCTAGCTTTCAAAATCCGAAACATTATGAGAACAGAACATATCCACAGTATTCTTTGAACAAGTGAAAGAAATATCTATACAGCATACTTGGCTTGAAAGTGAATTCATTTAATAAACAAAGTCATTCGTTACATAACATAAAAAGGTTTACAAAACATATAAATACGCCGACACGGCCTTCCTGACGATCACACGTCCTCGGGTGTATAATTAAGACAATAACATAACATTTGTTTAAACCAATTATCCATTCTTTTACAAAATACCATAGGTAAGTTCCAGAGGTTAGTCCTTCGTGACAGAGTTTTCAGATAATATTATTTTTTTTTTCAGCACACCACCCCCTGCACTGCGCCACCCACCATGATCAAAACCTTTTTTTTTTTTTTTTTTTGTGCACTTGAGCTTGCAGCACAGGTATAGGGCATCCTCAAATTAACACAACATTGACGTCTCTTTCAACGTCTTGACTGTTTTATTCTCTTTCAGTTTCTTCCTTTTCATTGACGTCTCTTTCAACGTCATTCTCATTAGGAACCTGTCCCTCTGGAAGCTTTCTTAAGTGTTCATGCGAATACTTATACGTTCTTTTACTACTTAAAGACTTCAAAATGTACCTGTCTCCTTCCAAAACCTCTGCCACCAAAAACGGACCCCTGAACTTAGGATCTAGTGTAGTTTGATGTCTTTCTTCATTTTTAAGTAAGACATAATCTCCAACTTTGTGTGGAATGATTTTAGCCTTATTTTTATCAAATCTTTGTTTATCATAACAAGCATTTTTCTGAATATTTTTAGTAGCCTGAGCTCTTAAATCTTCAACATCAACTTTGCTTTCTTCTGAATTAATTGCTATTAAACCAAATGGTCGTGCCTCCTTACCAATCATTAATTCTAATGGACTAGCTTTTGTAACTCGATTGGCCGTAGAATTCAGAGCCAGTTGTATTTCGCCCAAAGCATCCTGTCAAGAACGTTGACTTGATTCAACCGCAGTCAATAGATTTTTCAATGTGCTCATGACTCGCTCTACTTGCCCGTTAGCGCGACTTGCACCAGTAGCAATCAAATGCAAATCTATCTTTTGTGATACACAAAAATCCCGAAATCCCTTACTTGCGAAGCACCTACCCTGGTCATCGATAACACGAGAAGGAACGCCAAATATAGATATGGATGATTTAAGGGACTTTATACAATTTTCAGTATCAATATTCACAGTATGATGCAAATAAACGTATTTCGTAAAAGCATCAATTTGAACAATGATATATTCCTTTAGGTCATTTTTACCACTCAATTTGCCAGTAATGTCAATGTGTACAGTGTGCCACGGAATACTAACTTTTGGGATCGGATGTAGTTCTGCCTGAATTTTGCCTGACTGTGATTTGGATACCTTGCAAGTGATGCAATTATCAACAAACTTTCGTGCATATTTGGACATATGCTCAAACCAATAATAATCGTAAACTTTATCAAGGGTTTTTTCCCAGCCCAGATGCATAATAGCTTCGTGAACATGATTTATAACTGACCACCTGAACGGTTTAGGAACAACCGGCAAACATTTTGTTTTTCCATTTCTTTGTATTTTCCGGTATAATATACCAGCGCGCAATTCATACGTATTTACCTCAGGTTGTTCAAATTCATTATTACGCAATTTATTAACAATTACAGCAACCTCCGGATCTCTTTGTTGCTCAGCAAGGAGCCAGTTATCTGAAATATCGGCAAGATTTACACGTTTTTCCAAAACCTTCCCGATTTGTTGACTATTCTCGGGCAACACATTCCTGGAGAAGAAATCCGCATGTGCCATACGCTTGCCTTCTCTATACTCTACAACAAAATCAAAAGATTGCAAATATGCCCACCAACGATGAGCTCTTGGTGTTAAATCCATTTTGGTGCGAGAAGCTTTAAAAGAATTACAATCTGTGAATACCACGAACTGGCGACCTTGCAGATAGTGCCGAAAATGTTTAATAGAATTAACTACAGCTAATGTCTCCAATTCGTATGAATGATATCTAGATTCTGCTGGAGAAGTTCTTTTGCTAAAATACTCAATAACATGTGGCTTATTGTTAATTTTATGCATTAATATGGCGCCATAACCATCCGCGCTAGCATCAGTATGTAATTCAATGGGGAACTGCGGATCAAATATTATTAAAACTGGCTTACTTGTTAATATATAAATTATTTTCTGACGTATCTGCTCATGTTCTGATTTCCAATTAAAGTTATTTTTGTTGGAGATAAGAAAATAAAGTGGCTTCATCATTTGCGAAAATTTAGCTACAAATTGTCGAAAGTAAGAAGCCAAGCCTATGAACTGCCTCAATTGGTGCACAGACTGAGGTGGTGGTAAAGCAGTTAATGCTTGAATTTTACGTGGATTTGGACGGACCTCTCCAGATTTTATCTCATACCCGAGATATTCAACACAAGATTTGAGGAAAGCACATTTAGTAATATTAAAAGAAAACCCAGCTTTTGTTAAAGTATCTAAAACAATGTTTAATCTTTCAAACGCTTGCTCCTTCGTTGAAGCAACAATCATGATATCATCCATATACACAATGACATAGGAATAGGCAAGATCCCCCAATGCCTGCATCACTGCTCGCTGGAAAACCGATGGCGCATTTTTAAGGCCAAAGGGCATGGTCAAAAACTCATACTGACCTTCGGGAGTTACAAACGCTGTAAGCTCAATACTATTAGGATGAATAGGAATTTGGTGGAATCCACTTGCCATATCTAAACAAGAAAAGTAATTGGCTCCACGTAATCTAGCGATTTGATCTGATATGAGAGGCAATGGATATTTATCAGATATTGTATTCGCGTTTAACTCACGGTAATCAACGCAAAGGCGATCAGATCCATTTTTCTTCTTTACAAGAAGGATAGGACTCGCAAACGGAGAACAACTGGATCGTATAATTTTGTACTCTAGTAATTCCTTTATTCTATTCCTTACAATTTCTTTTTCTACTTCACTAAGCCTGTATGGACGTCTTTGCACTGTCTTATTGGGGTCAACTAAACGTATTTCCAACTGACCAGTAGTTACAAAAGTTCGCGGAAACCCTTCTATGAAATATTTTGAATATTTTCCTATTAAAGACATTAATCGAGTTTTATCGTTTTCAATTAATTCAGTATTAACAATAAACGAGTCATAAGAACATGTATTTGCAATTTTCTCTTTAAAAATGTCAAATTTTTTAGAGGTTATCATAGCACCGAAACCCTGGCTTAAAATTTCACGGCCAATCATTAGATCGTGCTTTAAATAACTATCAAGAACCACATGAAATAAAACTTCAAGAAAAAAACCACTAATTTTAACATCTGCCAGTATTTGCAAAGAACTGCATACTGAGGCATTTCCAATGCCTTTTAGAACAACAATATTGTTAATTCTTTTCCCCGCAAACTTCTTTGAAATGGTTTCCTTTAAAAGCGAACACTCAGCACCGGAATCAAAAGAAAATTGGAACGACTCACCAGACTGGATCAACACTCCCTTAGGTTCAACCACATCACATACGTCAACCCTCTTTTCATAGCTATTCAGTTTGTTAGTTGAAATCTGACTGCTAATCCTTGAACACTTCGATGCAATGTGACCCGCTTCTCCACATTTAAAGCAAAGCGTACGACTCCTTTCAGTTGACGGGACGCTCAACAGTTGATTACTTTTAGGCAATGACCTTCCTTCATCCTTCCTCAACCGGCAATCAGCAATTTTGTGCCCAGCTTTTCCACAAAAATGGCATTTAATGTGCGGTAATAACTTGCTCTTCTTCATTTCCGGCGAATTCTCAAAGTAAAGTTGTTTTCTATATATTTATTATCCGATCAGTTCGTAATTTATTCAATTGTATGTTACCAGGCTGGTCTGATCTAAGTATTTTGT
>NW_023458696.1:74877-76204 GCF_013731165.1 Rhagoletis pomonella
TCATTTATTTATTTATTTTTCTAGGTTCAATACGAGTGGAAACTAACGAGGATGAGCCTCAATTTTGACGACTTGCGAATGTGCCGTAGCTTGTGTAAAGGCCGCTAGCTTATTTTCTAAGGCAAAAGAAGCTACTCGGCCATCGCAAATCTGGGAGGAGTAGACATCGATATCCCGGTAATGAGGACAACCCATAGGTTTCTAGCGAGCCGAAAATGCTTAGTTAATAGAACTCATGTCGCTAAATGCACAGCCGGTGAGGCTAGTGGTGGCAAAACCACACCCGTCGAATGGTTGTGTCGCCATTGTTGAAGATCCGTCTCCATCTTTACCAGCAATTGAAGTTACATACTTATTTCCGTATAGAGCATAATATGGGAACATTGTAATGACTTTTGGATTTAAATAAACCGAGCAATCAAGTGAATAGGACAAATGTTAGTGCCTGCTCCCAGTAAAATGCAGCACAACAACACCGATGGTCCTGACTACGGTTGCCACATATGGTCACTTGTGACCAAAGTAGGTAACTTTTTGAGTGCTTGGAAACTTGGCAACTTTTTTTTTTTTTTTTGGTAAGTTTGCCGTGCATAACGTCGGACTAAAAAAGTTGGATTAATTTAACAATTTCTACTGTGGTTGTGTGTACCCAATAAACATTTAAGTTTTAGCTCAGCTTGGGGTTAAGTTGAGAACTAAGGTATTTCTGAAATCTTCAACGTTATTTCTCAACAGTACCTCAAGTGGAGGATTATAGCGCTCTTTACAAAAAGGGCCCTTTTCTTTATATGAAAAAAGGACTGTCTTAAGTTGATAAAATGCTAGTTCTCAACTTGAACTCCAATGTAATTCTCCAATTGGTCTCAAACATATCATTGAAATACTGAAATTGAATTAGTAAAATACCTTATACCGTTTTGATTGAAACGACATACATAGATGAATTTAAATATTAATTTTCATTTTATTACTCCTTTTGTATTATGTAGTTAATCAATATCGTATTACAATAATTCATTTCACAGTATACAGTCCGACAGTAATTTGCCATTTGATTCACTTCGCCTTTTATTTTCTTTCAAGATTATGTGAGGATACTTTGAAGATTATTTACTTTTTGTAATTTTCCTCTTTATATACAAAGCTTTCGTTTTTCACTTGATAATTAAAAGTTCGTTGCGCTATCACATTTTACGTATCTGCGCGTCGGTTAGAAATGAGTTGGAGAACGATGTTGGATATCAACTTGAGAACTATAAATTTCTCCAAGGTTGGAGAAATATTTTTTTGTGTTTATTGGGTAGCGGTAACAACACTACTAGAAACA
>NW_023458696.1:76304-99559 GCF_013731165.1 Rhagoletis pomonella
TATTTTTTTGTGTTTATTGGGTAGCGGTAACAACACTACTAGAAACAATTGCATTGATCAGGCAACAGAACGCTCAGCAAAAATAACTAACCACATATCGAAGAAAATTATCGCTGGGCAGTCTACTCGTTAATTTATCACAGTGTGGGGCGACTGTCACACGTTCAATATTTATTGTGATATTAGCTTCGTTCCCACGCTTTCCGGGCTGCTCCGGTAATTAGAGAGTAAAAATAAGTTACTCTCTCACAAGTGTCAAAAATGTGCCAACACGTGCCAAAAGTGCCCAGAGCGTGAGGAACGCAAAAAACTACATTTCGTCCCCGGAATCAACATATCAGCTCTAAACAATGATTTTACGTGTATTTATCTTATATGTCTAATAAAATTACCAAATAACTACATTTTCTGAAAATTCTGTGATATTTTCCACTTTTGCTTTTATAAAATTTGCTTTCGGATTTAAACAAAAAAAGCAGTTATTTCAAATTGCCCTTTTGCACATTTGTGCCCGGAAAAAAAGTCCGGGCTGTTTTGTGCAACAAAAAAGAAGATATTTACGATCCAAAAGTGGAACGTATTCGCTCTCTATTACCCATTTTTCTAGCGTGAGGAACGCTTTCTGGGCTGCTTTGGGCACCCGTGGGTACCCGCGGGCTCGTGTGGAACAAACCTATTTGAATCGTGATCCATATTGATGGATTTCAAAATAGCGATGGATCGCGCGGGAATGCTACATGTTCAATATATATCGCATCGGTATTTACATGTTTTTGTGTTGAGAGGTTTAGGGCAAGTGGTTCAATGTCTGGTTATCACTACCACTACACTATCGACGACTTCGACATCATGCATGTAACATGTGATCGATAAAGCAGTCGTTGTTCTTAACCGATGCTTCTACCTCCGATTTGTGCTAATCAGACATTGAACAGCCGGCCCTTAAAGTCCAATAGATGAAGCCTGGAAATCTTATCTTAATGTTATTTTATTGACAATTATCTATACGTTTTATTATATGTATGGTGATACCACTTCTAATTTGTTCGAAATGCAACACGAAATGCCGAGCCGTGAATTGGTATCACGAAATTTGGCACACGTTCAATATTTATTGACACATCTTTGATCCATATATAGAGGAAATGAAAAAAGGAGGTTTGAGCCACAATTTTTGCGGTGTATTTGGGCTCTTTAGCGCTTCGGTATATGCACTTAAGTCGATTATTTAAAAATAATTGTTTGTTCTGAGGCAAAGATCCCGCTCAAAAGACAAGAGCTTATGGCGCATTTTTATGAAAAGTATATTTTTAAACGCGTGCGTTGCAAAAGTATTTATGTGTTGTTTTTTGTTTCACAAATTTTTATTATATTCTTCCATCACCAAATTTCGAAGGGCTTAGCATGTGTATTTCAGAATAAAATTTTTATTTTTATTGGAAGCACCCTGTGTTTGCTTGCCAAATGGTTGCATACATTTAGGCATATGCATAGTAAGAGGAAATGCGCTTCAATTGATTATTACTTCCGATTATTTAAACTCCACACATGCATACGGCTTTGTACCTATGTATGTACATAAATATGTACGGACTCATTTGTTGCAACTGGGCATGAATCGCGTAACTTTGAAACGATAGTCGTTCAAACGATACTGATAAAACGATGTTGTCAAAACACTGAATTATGCATTTGTGTTGCGGTTACGTGTTAATAGCCGTCATCGATTCGCCACTTCGCTGCTTGCTATGTTTGAGCTCCGGTCGCTTAACGAAAAATTTTGCATGTGAAAGCAACAACAAAGTTAGCTAGCACGGATACACGATAGCGAGTTTGGTTGTACCTCATTGTATTCGTTCGTTTCGCCACTCGCTAACTGTTGGCGAATCGATGACGGCTACAGTTACTGTTACGTGAAGCAAAACTGGAATCGAGTTGACGATATCGCACAAACGATCAAACAATTTTTGATTTTTATGAAGCAAGACAATCTCGACACGATATCGTTCAGACGAATGTCGTCATACGTGATTCATGCCCTGGTTTTGATATTCGTAGATGGTTTTAAGCATAGGTTTAGTAGTCTATTTTGGTAAATTTAGGAATATATACAAATAGAAATGCTCAAACTATAAGCTCAAAAACAATAACTGATGCGGTGTTTCCAAAATATTTTAACGCCCTTGAGTCACAAGTATATACAAGTATATTTTATCAATCATACCGATAATTTCATGTATTAAAATAATTAAAAATGAAAATGAATAAAAAAATTAAATCAGAAAAATGAATAAAATTAAGTGAAATTAATGTTTAATTTCTAACCTAACCTACATTTGTATGTATGTAACTGAATCGCTTAATAATAGCTTTACATATAAAAAGATTATCCTAATTTTCGAGCTTAACTCCCTAATCTGTTATTAGAAAAAGAGATTAGCCATGCTAAATTATAATTAAAAATATCTCAGATTAAACCGATAACTTTTTGATGTCCAGCTTAGTTTTATCGATTATACTTGCGAAGAAGAGGAGGAATGTCAAATATTAAAGTAAACAAAAATTGACGCTAGTAAGGAAAATAGGTTTGTACAGGTATTTTTAATAAAATATTCAGTTATAAATATATTTAAATGGCCTAATATGTGCTGCAAAAAAAGTGACCACGGTGGCACAGAGAAGAAGTTTAACTTATCCTCGAGTTGTGTGAATAACTAGCACAACCCATTTGACAGCTACCGAGCTTTGATTGAGATTATATTTATATGTAAACGTACTTTTATGCTTTGCCGTTCGCATATGTATACACATCAAATTTCATGAGCATGCTATTCATGGTTTAAAGATATACCCCATCCCTTTGGTTTTTTGGGAATTATTGCAATTAGCAACTGCGCACTTCATACTTCAAAGATATCCCACTTATGTTACACTAAAATTTCACAGTCGCCAAAAATAATTTCGCTCCGTATTTAACTCGCAAGTTTATCAAAATGTAAAGAAATTTCGATTGGTACGGATGACGTCACAGCCGTCAGCTGTTTTCATTTACAAGATGGCGGACATCAAAGTGTCGTGATCTTTAATAATTGGATCATGGATCATGAGTACCTAGTACTCACGCCTTTTTTTATAGATCCCTCTTTCTCATATTACTAAAATTTGTGTTGTAGATAGGCCCTCATAGCCTCATATGTAAAATTCATTTGTTTTGTTTTCTTTTAATACAACTATTTATTGTACCCATGTCTTATTTATGGAATATAAACGAGGTTTATTTTTACAGTTTATTGTATATGAAAACGTTGTTTTTTACTTTGTAACTTTTAGGTAACTTTTTTGTAAATTCTGGTGAGAAAATTTTTTGTCGTGTGGCAACCGTGGTCCTGACGAATTCAATGCCACTTATATGAATGTCTGTTCACCTGAGTAATTATTCCAATACACATACATAGCCGCACACCGTCATGCTGTCGTCATGACTGGTGTCATCGGAGGTAGTTTCAGCATCGAAAGGTAAAAAAGCCGACAATATTAAAAAAATCTGTCATACGACCTCCTCGCAAATGCTCACTCAGCCAATATTTAGAATAAGTTAGAATATTTTAAGTGTGTAGTCTACGAATTGCAAAACTTTCCGAACTTAAATCTATTTACCGACGGTGTGAAAACAAATGGTATTGCTTACACGTCATGTTATTAATTTATTTATTTTTTTAACGATATTTTGATGCAGTACAACTTATTACTAAAGTGAAAATACATACACAAATCCATTATACACATGCACCTAATGAATATGAGAAAATGAGTAGGTATTATACGAAGTTCTATACAGTATAGTTATACCTACATATAAGTTAAAAAAATATATACTTTAACAAGATCTGGCGTATGAATGATAAAAGGAATTTTGTTCTATAAGCCCTGGACGATGATGCTTCGAAACGAAAGTTCGTGCCTTCCTTGTCGCAATGGAGAGCAATTTAAATATTGGAAAAATCCTAAGATCCTAAAGAAATGTTTAGGAGTTTCGGAAGTGTGTGCCCAAATATTTTAGGAACTTTTGTTTGCAGGATTATTGTACTGTCAACCTTAATGTTTTCTTTAAGCTCTAATCAGAACCCGTTTGTATAGCATTTTACATGTTTATGCATGCATACGCACCCTGATGCAATAAAGAAATTGTTAAAGATATTGCCAACAAGTTTTCAAAATTATTCAAAGCGATGTTGTTTTTTTTTGGCAAAGCAATGTGTGTTACGTTTACATTTGTGAACTTGTACGAGATATGCCCAGGAAATCAATACGTTTAAATTTTGTTTTGGGATGACTTTAAGGGCCGGTTACTCAATGTCTGGTTAACACTAATCTGCAGTTAAACATCGTTATCGACGTCTTCGACTCCATGCATACAACAGGGAGTCGGTAACGTCGATAACTATGTTTAACCGGAGATTAGTGTTAACCAGACATTGAGTAACCGGCACTTAATCTAATATGTTAACCGAACATATAAGTATATTTTTGCTCGGCATTGAGAGTTGAATTGAATTTTCTTGTTCTGTATTATGAGTTGCAAGCGCTTGCATATTATTTCATACAAACGAAATGCTTGTAGCCAGAAGTTGAATGGTCGTTAGACTGGGTCGCGAAAATAAATTTGGAATTATAAATGCAATTACCCAAAATTTTTACTTATTCCGCTAGTTGAATTCAAGGTGGATTGAAGATGAAAACTCTCTACTCGTATGTGTATAGATGCAGTGGACTGTTTGTAAGTTGTCGGTTTTTGGAGAAAAAGTGGAATAGTTTAGGTTTTATAGAAGTGGAATTTTGGCTATTCACGTGGCAGGTTGTCGTATGGGGCTCAATTATTGGGGTTGTTATTCCGCGCCCTCCCTTTCGTTCTGATGATGTTGTTGAGAATTGGTCGTAGGTTGCATACGTACAACCAAGTGTGCCTCTTCGCTGTGGGGACTTTTTAAGAAGGGTAGCTTCAGTCCCTCCCCCGCTCAAAGAATTGGAAACTCAGATTCGCCTTTTTTTGCTTTTATAATATATATTTTATAATTTGTTCTTTATGCTATATTTAAGTTATTGGAGTCATTTAGTTATGTATTTTTTTCTTTCTCTTTGCGGCCAATTCTCTTAAGTAGTTATTTGTTTACCTTTTTGTTTCTATGTCTCAGGCTATTTTTCTTGACTTATTGTTATTTTCATTTGTTCTCATTTTTCCTTTTTTTCTTGTTTAATTTAACATATTGCAATCACATCTTTTACATGCATTTGTGTTTCTGTTATGTTTTTCATGTGTTTAATGCCGTTTTTAGTTGTTCCTTCAACTGCTCAGTGTGATGGATTTAAAGCCCTCTAGGAAATCCGCCTTCAGCATTAATGAAAACCAAAAGGTATTATTAGGTATTTTGTGCAAGCAATATAAAGGTCTTAAAGTAGTGCATTTTAATGCGCGGAGCCTGAACAGCGAAAAACTGGATTATGTTAGGGATATATTTAGTGAATCGGATATAGATGTCATTTGCGTCTCAGAAACTTGGTTTAATACTGATGTTTCTGATTTTTACTATAGTATACCAAACTACAGTCTTACTCGTGTTGATCGAACAACAAAAAAGGGGGGAGGGGTTGCAATCTATTGTAAATCCACCCTGAAAATCAGTGTTTTAGCAACATCAAAAAAACACTGATACAGAATTCATTATTGCCGAAATTTCAGACAATGTAACAAAAATACTAGTGTCCTGTGTATACAACCCTCATAGATGTTGCATGTTAGATTCGTTTTTTGTTGAGGTGTCTTTGTTTATTATTGAGTATGAGCGTTTTGTTATATGTGGTGACTTCAATGTCAATTTGCTTATGAATGACTCATATGCCAATAAACTACTGGATCATGTATCTGCTGCAGGTCTTGCTGTAGTTAACAAATTCATACCAACAAGATTTGCACACAATTCATGTCCTAGTTTGTTAGACCTATTATCACGTCAAGCCTCGACCATGTTCTTAAATTTGACCAAGTAAGTTTTATCTCCGACCACGACCTAATATTTTGTGCACTAGATGTAACGTTTAATTGTCCTGCTGATAGTGTTACTTCTATGTATCGTGATTTTAAGTCTGTAAATGTTAATGACCTGACTGATGATCTGTTAAATGTTGACTGGGATGCATGTTGGTTTGTTGAGTCGGTAGATGCCAAACTTGACTTTTTAAGTAAAACTGTGTCTGAATTATTTGATGTCCATGTTCCTCTTCGTACTGTTCGCGTTTTGAATAGCTCTTGTCCGTGGTATAATAGTAATGTCAGATCTGCTATAAAAGCTCGTAATAGATTATATGCGAAATGGAAAAGAACCAACACGGACTTCGCTTGGTTGCAATACAAACTTGCCCGAAATAAAGCTACCACCATTGCAAGACAAGCGAAACGGTTGTATTGTAACTCCAAGTTGAACCCATCACTACCATCAAAAGACTTATGGCGCAATTTGGAAAACCTTAATGTGCATGGAAAACATAAAACTGAGTGTAAAATTGACCCTAACATTCTAAATGAATATTTTACTGGTGCCTGCAAAAGCGGTGACAGTTCTCTAACTCAAAACTTCAATAGCCATTTTGCACTGAGAGAAAAG
The DNA here is from genome assembly GCF_013731165.1 of Rhagoletis pomonella. Taxonomy (NCBI): domain Eukaryota; kingdom Metazoa; phylum Arthropoda; class Insecta; order Diptera; family Tephritidae; genus Rhagoletis; species Rhagoletis pomonella. The sequence goes on from NW_023458696.1 coordinate 82,964, forward strand.
TTTCAATTTAATGAAGTTACAGAAGCAGAAGTTATGAAGGCAATTATGAGCGTCAAGTCTAATGCTATTGGGGAGGATGGTATATCCTTGAAGTTTGTGAAACTTGTGCTGCCATTCATTCTAGGAACTCTCACACACATAATCAATCACTGCTTCACAACTTCGTGTTTTCCAACGGAGTGGAAAAAAGCTGTGATTATTCCTGTCGCTAAAAAGAATACCGCCTCTGAACCTAGTGACTACAGGCCAATAAGCATTTTGCCAGTATTCTCAAAAGTGTGTGAGTCTTTGATGGCAGAGCAAATTTTATCATTCGTTCAAGAAAATAATCTTTTATCTCCGTTGCAGTCAGGATTTAGACCAAAGCATAGCTGCTCTACAGCTATGTTAAAAATACTTGACGACATAAGAATACAGTTTGACAAAGGTGACTTAACTCTTCTCTGCCTTCTTGATTTTACTAAGGCGTTTGATTTAGTAAATCATGACCTGCTTTGTACAAAGCTTAAATATTACTTTGGATTCTCCGATAGCTCTGTTAAACTTATGACCAGCTACCTTGAGGGAAGAAGTCAAAAGGTGATGTGCAAATCTGCGTCATCGAAATCCTGTTTTGTTGCCTCCGGTGTGCCGCAAGGCTCTGTGCTTGGTCCCCTTTTGTTTAGTCTTTTTGTCAATGATGTATTTTCTGTTTGTCAGTATGTTAATGTCCATGCCTATGCTGACGACATTCAATTGTATTTGTCTAGCCGTGTCGGTCTTGTTGAAGATTTGTGTTATAAAATAAATAGTGACTTGTCTGCAATATCGCAATGGTCCCGTGATAATTGTCTTTGCGTAAATGCTGCGAAGTCATATGTGTTACCCATTAGTAACAATGTTGTACATGTTGAGGATATTCCAAAAATGTTTGTTGGTAATAGTGTCCTTACGTTTACTGACAAAGTTAGAAACTTAGGCTTCGTTGTTAACTCTATGTTGAGCTGCTCTGACCATATTAATAAAGTTGTTAGTAATGTGTATTTTGTTCTACGTAGATTGAGAATGTCAGCTTCGTTCACGCCTTTAGAGACTAGGAGAAAACTAGCAATTCAACTCATTGTGCCACACATTACGTACTCTGAGCTTGTGTATAGTAAACTTGATTCTACTTCATATCACAAAATTGATGTTGCGTTCAATAATGTTACGCGTTACGTTTATGGCCTCAAAAGATATGACCACATCTCTTTCTGGAAAAACAAAATTCTTGGATGCAGCATTTTTGAATATCTTTCGGCCAGAAACTGTATATATATTTACAAGCTCATACAATTCAAAGCACCGAAATATCTTCACGAGAAGTTAGAATTACCTAAGTCTTGTAGGCATCAAAATCTGATTATCCCTAAATTTTCCTATTTGCCCTCATCTCGGCTATTTTTTGTTAATGCTGTGAGGCTGTGGAATTCCATTCCTGATACTATCAAAGCTGCGTTGAAAAGGAGCAACTATAAGAAAGTAATACACAAGTATTTCACCTCTGTGTGATAAATGCGATTGCAATTTAACAGTTCTCTTTTCTCTATTTATTCCTCCATCTTTTTTTTTTTTGTTTTTTTTTTTTGCTTTGTGTTTTTCTTTTTGGGTTTCCCAACTGCAATGAGTGACTATTAAATAACTACTATTTAATCTTACTTTTATTTAATTGTTATTTTTTATTTTATTTTTTAATTTAAGATAACTGTTTGTATTTAAATTTATTGCTATTATATTTTTACGTTAGTTTTAAGATAAGTCTGTATCAGACGATTTTGCGGTTTAATTTTGTAATTGAAAGCTGTTGATGTACTACAAAAGACTGAGTCTTACAGTTACAACCTCATTTCTTAAATAAATAAATAAATAAATAAATAAATAAATAAATAAATAAGCAAACTTTTCCCTTTCTTGAGAGTTTTGTGTTTTAAGTCACCTTCGGGGGACACAAGTTCTTTGTTTAAAGATACCGCAATTAAGAATGATACGCGTTTCATGGTTAAGGGTATTAGCTCCATCTGATCAGATATACTCCAGCCGAAGTCGGTTTCTTGGGCCAGGAGAGTCCCTAGGGCATTCTTTTTAATACCACTTAACAATATCTGGGCATAAATGTCGCCACCCAAGATGAGGTCAACTGGTTCATTTTTGAAAAAGTTGCTGTCCGCTAATAGTAGGTCAGGAAACGCTTCCCTGGTGTTAGCGTAGACTTCATAAGTCGGTTAGTTTCCGGTGAGTTGCGGTAGAACCAGAACGTTGGTGCTTATATTTATTGAGGGGTCAATGGGTGACCGCAATTGAATACAACACGTTTCTTTTACTTGCGCAGAAACTGTTGTTGATAGCTGATACCTGGGCACGCATTCCCTTTGATGGCAGGTCAATCTTGCGTTTAAGATTTTCTGTCATGAAGGAGGCTTCTGAGCCGGAGTCTATTAATGCGCGGACTGAAAAGTTTGTATTATGGAAAAATATATTAACGCGCGCTGTTCCTAATATAACCCTCGTGTTGGCGAAACAAGATTGAACGTTTGTTACTGTATTTGTAGAGTCGCGTATTGCTTGGGTTTTTGTGGAAGATAAGGCGACGTCATCTGCAGCAAACGAATTATTAGTTGGAGTAATTACTTTTGGTTGTACTGCTTGAACACGAAGGGATGTATGGTGCCTCAGGTGACAGGTTCTGCAATTGAAGGAGCTACTGCACCTTGACATCGTATGTCTGGAAGATAGGCAGTTCTAGCAACTGTGAATGCTCTTAACGAAGGCGATTCTATCGGCTGCTGTTAGCTTCATTTTTGGCATCTTTGTAATTTGTCCTTTGTTCCTTCGTTAGTGAGCTATATCTTTGGCCTCCGCAAGTGTTTTTTGGTTCAGATGGAACAACTTTTCAACTGGAGTGAGGCGATTGTTCAATATACAGGGTGTCCCAGAAGTAACGTTCCAAACTTTAGGGGAAGGTAGGTGGGGGGTGAGCTCTCTGATAAACGAAAAATTTTCAGGTACAAGTTTCACCGTGTTTGAAATATTTACATTTTTTTAATTAAGAAAAAATCGTGCCTTTTCATGTATTTTCTGCATCTACAAACCAGGCTATACTTAGGCTATCTGCACACTTGTCGCTCAATCATAGTTGCGTTATCGTCTCGCCCTGAAATTTTGGGCCGAGCACATGCATTTCAAAGGAGATCTTGTCTTGTCACACTTGTCGTTGCAGAAACGGATAAGTACGGCACTGTCGTTTGCTAATTGTTGTGTACGCATTGTTTGTTTACATTTTATGGGGAAAAATTAGTGAAAAAGTGAAAATTAGAATTTTTTGCAGAAAATCTGTTACTTTACATTACAAAAAAAAAACTGCTCATTTAATAAAGATTTCAGAAAGGTGGCCCTCTTACTGTTTCGAATAGTTTGCATGATGATTCAACGCTCCAAATTATTTTATTAAAAAAGTTGGGGTCTAATTCATGCATTCGCAACATTTCACGGCAAAATCTAACGGCATATTCATGCGACGTATACTGCGTGTTCTATGTCATAGTATTAAAAACCCAATGTTCGAAGGGTCCAATTTCACAAAATCTACTTTCACTAATTCCGTTAAGTAACATAAAATAATGTCAGGGACAGGTAATAATGTATCTTTGTACTATTTAGCATGTCATTATTTGTCGGTAACAAGAGCAACTTAAATTTAAATCTATTAAATACATTCTAGCGTGTCTCAGTCCTTTGCCCACAAAAGCGGCTATTATTTTTTTTAATATTCGAAACAGTAAGGGCCGGTTTCTCTATCTCCGGTTAACACTAATCCCCCGGTAAACATCGTTACCGACCTTATCGACTCCCTGTTATATGCATGGAGTTAGAACGTCGATAACAATGTTTAACCGGGGAGTTAGTGTTAACCAGAGATGGAGAAACCGGCCCTAAGAGTGGCACCTTTCTGAAATCTTTATCAAATGAGCAATTTTTTATGTAATGTAGAGTTATAGCTTAGTACATTTTTTTCACCAGAGATAGTCAAAGTTGGGGAAGAGAATATCAAAAAGGCAAAAATCCCAAAGTAGTCCTAATTTTAAGATGGTTCCTTAATATATTTTAACTACATTGCATTTGGGTATGGAGAAGCTACTATGTGGAAGTATTTTACATAAAAAATTTACTAAGGGCCGGTTACTCAATGTCTGGTTAACACTAATCTCCGGTGAAACATAGTTATCGACGTTACCGACTCCCTGTTGTATGCATGGAGTCGAAGACGTCGATAATGATGTTTAATCGCAGATTGGTGTTAACCAGACATTGAGTAACCGGCCCTAAGTATAGCTGGTTTGTAGATGCAGGTAAAGAAAATGCATGAAAAGACACGATTTTTTTTTTTAATTAAAAAATTGTATATATTTCAAAAACGGTGACACTTTTACCTGAAATTTTTTTGTTTATTAGGGAGCTCACCCTCCCACCTACCTTCCCCTAAAGTTTGGAACTTTACTTCTGGGACACCCTGTATATATGGCTGAAATATTCGGCGGCCTATGAGCAATGACAAACACACAGGACGATTTTTATATATTGATTTATATGTCACTTAGGGCCGTTTACTCAATGCCTGGTTTACACTAGTCTCCGGTTAAACCTAGTTATCGATGTTACCGACTCCCTGTTGTATGCATGGAGTCAAAGACGTCGATAAAGATGTTTAACCGCAGATTAGAGTTAACCAGGCATTGAGTAACCTGCCCTTAATATGTTAATTACAAACGTATGGTTGTTATGATCATTAAAACGCACAACTTACAAAACATGAATGCTGATTTAATACGCACGTTGATGTTTGGTGATTTTTATAAGTTGCTTATTGAATGTGTGGGTTGAAGGGTATTGATGTTGAAGCTGACGAATGTGATGAATGTTAAAACTTAACTTTAAGAATTTCGATGAATGTTGGTCGAATGTACGTATAAATGGTGAAATTATGATGAAGGGCTTCTGATATATGTAAACATTCTATTATTATTACTACTATCAATAATTAAAGTCGATATAGCAACTACCGTACTCGATACTATTCTACTTAGGGCCGGTTACTCATTGTCTGGTTAACACTAATCTCCGCTGAAACATTGTTATCGACGTATTCGACTCCATTCATATAACAGGGAGTCGGTAACGTCGATAACGATGTTTAATCAGAGATAAGTGTTAACCAGACTTTGAGTAACCGGCCCTTAGCCTATTTACTGATTCTCTAAATTACCGCACACGTGTTAGATTTGGTTCATTAAAACCTTAATATATAAAAAGGTGTTTTATTTCGAATTTCATTTCCATTTAATGAACAAAATTTTTTTTGAAGAAGTATCGATTTGGAACCATCGGATACTCGTGCTTGGGAGCATTAGCGGAAAAGATTCGAAAGTTTCGTCGCTGCTCAAGAGCCAGCCGAAATGGACGGGGTAACTCAAGCATCTTGGGACGAGACAAAGCACCGACTCCTGATAAACCACGTCTCCCCGAACGTATTCGTCTACTTCAGTGAAGCAAGAAGCTTCAGGGAAGTAATTGGTTTGATGCATAAACTCTACGTTAAGCCTAAAAACGTGCTAATTGCAGGGCATGCACTCGCTACGAGAACGCAACGCTCTGACGAGAATATCGAAACATACTTGCTGGCATTAAAGCAGTTGTCGAAAGACTGCGAGTTCGTAGCCGTTGATGCTGATATAAATAGAAGCGACTGCGTCCGGGACGCATTTATATCAGGAATTTCCTCAAACTCAACAAGGCAAAGAGTTCTTGAAAATTTAACGCTGATCCTCGATCAAGCTTAGAACCAAGCTCTTTCTTTGGAAACAGCTGAAGCGAACTCTCTAAATTTCATCTCCATAGCTGTGAACGCGGTCACTGACGAACATACGACGGCCCACCACCAACCTCAACAAAATGTACTCAACGGGGATCATGTCGCTGCTGCCCACTTTAATCGACGAAAATGTTTTTTCTGTGGTGGTCAACTACACCTTCGCAAAAATTATCCGGCACGTGAAGAGACATGCCAACTGTGTAACAAAAAGGGACACCTCGGCACTGTTTGTAAAAGCGTCAAGTCCCTCGTCCCTCAGGTCGCAAGCAGGCGAAATTCAACAGCGCGTAACACAGCAGCTTCACCTCATTCTTTACACAAAGCAACCGTTCCGGCCCTTATACGTGGGTTTAGAGCTGAAGCCCTTTTAGACACCGGAAGCTCGGTAAGTTTTATTAACGAAAAAATCGCCAACGAGTGTGGATTCAAAAAAGACTTCTGCAACGCCACATTCTCCATGGCCTCGTTGAATCACACCTTTAAAGTCGAAGGCCAAACTTCAGAGTCCATTACCTTGGGAGATCATAAGTACGATAATGGGCGCGTTCATAAGTCATAGCTGTTGGGTAGCCGTTGGCTGTTTGTCTTAGAAACGCACAGTTGAGTAGTTACGCTCAGCCCAACAGTAAGCAACTTTCCGCCATTTTTTCCAGCGGAGAATTTTTACGCTACCTGAACTCAACGTGTTGGGCTTAGCCTAAACAGATGATCGAAAAGACTTACGCCGCTTATATTAAATTTAACGCCGCTTTGTTAGGTGGCAGTTGCAAACAAATTTATTGTATTTTATATTACTGACGTGATAAAGAAACTAAAATATTTTATAATAATACTACGTTTCTAAATATATGTTTTTAAGATGTTTGCTATATAATTTTACACTGTTTAACTCATGGAGACGAACACGTCGATAAAGATGTTTAACCGCAGATTAGAGTTAACCAGACATTGAGTAACCTGCCCTTAATATGTTAATTACAAACGTATGGTTGTTATGATCATTAAAACGCACAATTTACAAAACATGAATGCACGTTGATGTTTGGTGATTTTTATAAGTTGCTTGTTGGATGTGTGGCTTGAAGGGCATTGATGTTGAAGCTGACGAATGTGATGAATGTTAAAACTTAACTTTAAGAATTTCGATGAATGTTGGACCAATGTACGTATAAATGGTGAAATTATGATGAAGGGTTTCTGATATATGTAAACATTCTATTATTATTACTACTATCAATAATTAAAGTCGATATGGCAACTACCGTACTCGATACTATTCTACTTAGCCTATTTACTGATTCTCTAAATTACCGCACACGTGTTAGATTTTGTTCATTAAAACCTTAATATATAAAAAGGTGTTTTATTTCGAATTTCATTTCCATTTAATGAACAAAATTATTTTGAAGAAGTATCGATTTGGAACCATCGGATACTCGTGCTTGGGAGCAGCCGAAATGGACGGGGTAACTCATGCATCTTGGGACGAGACAAAGCACCGACTCCCCGAACGTATACGTCTACTTCAGTAAAGCAAGAATCTTCAGGGAAGCAATCCCCACGACAGCCGGTTCTACGTACCGGAATGATTCGGGTTTTACCCGACCAAGGGCTGTTGCTTCGGCGATCTAACCCCGTTTAGGTCGGCGAAGTATCTCAGAAGTTGTCCGTCCATAGGGCTACATTCACTACGTATTCTTCTACTCAGGTCTGGCATCGAGTCAAACCCAGGGCCAGAAACCTACACCTGCTGTGTATGACGGAGACGATTGCACCACAACTCCACCTCAGTCAAGTGTAATGCCTGCGAGGGGTGGAGTCACCTCAGAGTCTGCTCGGGACTACGGACACATCGACAGTGGACCACGTCGTACGTGGCCCCCTGTTGCTCAAACAGAGCAGCCTCCACGGCTAACCTCAGTCCGCCCGAGCAGCCTCACACAGTCACCACAACACAACAACATAATAACACCACAGACCATACCACAGCCACGACAGACCACATAACACACACAACCGCACCACCACCCACACGCCGCCGCCAACAATTCCTGGTTCCCCCTACAATCTGCACGGTATGTCAGACCAGGATATTCCGTAATGTTACATCAGTCAAGTGCAACACCTGCCTTGGCTGGTGCCACTTTAGGGCATGCTCAGGTCTGCGTACCACGCGAGATTGGGCTGGGAACTTCGAGGGCCCGTGTTGCGCTGCTCGGTCGCAGACCCCAATTGCGACGCCTCCCGCCACCACCAGAGGGTGGAAATCATCACAGCAGCGCACACCGCGCGAGATAATGGTGGTGGCTTAGCGTTCATCACGGTGTGGTGCAGTATCATCTAATCGAAGCAGACATCGACCGCAGGGATACAACCCTAGAATGTCAGGGCATCGCTATCCGGTCAGGCGATGTTGAACTCGAAATATTTAACATATACATACCCCCTGTCACCTGCTGCCCGGCAGGATATCACCCTGATATAGGTGCGCTCCTCAGAGGTGAAAACCGTTTGGTAGTAGGTGACGTGACTTTAATGCGCACCACGATCATTGGCACTCAAGCCTGTCAAACGATCGTAGGGGAACAGACTTGGCTGAGCAGATAGACGATTCGACATTCTGCACAATGAACGACGACGCACCCACCAGGGTTATGGGTAACTGCAGTAGCTCGCCAGACATCACAATAGTCAGCGCTGGTCTGATAAACAGCATAACATGGCGACCTATGCTGACTCTAGCATCAGACCACCTACCCATAGTCATCTCGATAGATAAACCAACCGACTTTGCCTCCGCCAAACACCGGACCTATATCAACTTTTCTAAAGCTGATTGGAAAGGTTACGCGTGGTTTACCGAAAACACCCTCACAGCGCTCCCCACACCAACCGACGTCCATCTCGGTGAACGTAAGTTCCGCAGGGCTGCCACTGCTGCTGCAGCTCGCTTCATACCGGCAGGATGTATATCGGACCCACGTCCAAACTTCCTTGCCGAAGCGGCTGTTCTAGCCGATGAGCGTGATAGCCTTCGTCAGGCCGATCCCGGAGATCGCCGTATCAGGGATCTCAACGCGGAGATTCGTCAACTAGTAAACGTACATAAGCGGAAGAAGTGGGAGGAGCATCTGAAGACCTGTAACTTCACCTCTGGTGTGAGCAAGCTTTGTCAACTGTGAGGTCACTGTCTAATCCGACAAAGCACGACGACAGAGTCGAAATTTCCTTCGGCGACCATGCTTCGTCGGACCCGGAGCGATGCGCGAGCTATTTTAGCTGGCAGTTCATACTGCATCCTCCGGTGGACAAAGCCAAGCGTCGAGTGACCAGAAGGCTGCACAAACTGCCAACAACCTGTGCCCCCCTTGCTTTCATTTGCGGTGAAGTTCAGGTGGCCATCGGGATGGCGAAAGCCTCCAAAGCCATGGGTCCCGACGGAATATGCATGCTGATGCTGAAAAATTTGGGTCCTGCGGGGGTAGCGTACCTAACGGAGGTCCTCAACTAGTCAATGGCCACTCTCATCATCCCAGACATCTGGAAGGTGGGGAGAGTGGTCCCACTGCTCAAACCGGGGAAACCTGCCAACAAAGGAGATTCTTATCGTCCGATAACACTCCTTTCCCCGGTAGCGAAGACACTCGAGGCCTTGCTACTCCCGTACTTCACAAACCACTTGACCCCAGCGAAGCATCAGCATGGTGTCCGTAAATTGCACAGTACAACAACAGCACTTAACGCCATAAACACTCAGATAACTCGTGGCCTTAACCGAAACCGTCCCTGTGAGAGAACGATTCTAGTAGCGTTGGACTTGTCAAAGGCGTTTGACACCGTCTGCCATTCCACGCTACTAGAAGATATAGAGGCCTCCTCTCTCCCACAGAGGCTCAAACGGTGGTCGGCAAATTATCTGAGTGGTCGACATTCGTCGGTAATGTTTAGAGACAAAACGAGTAAACAGCGAAAAATAAAACAGGGGGTTCCTCAGGGTGGTGTCGTTTCCCCGCTACTGTTTAACTTTTACATTTCAAAGCTCCCTCAACCACCAGAGGGAGTCTCGATTGTCTCTTATGCCGACGATTGCTCGATCATGGCGACAGGGAATGGAATTGATGACCTGTGTTCGAAAGTAAACGGGTATCTCTCCGAACTTTCTCGCTTCTTCACTGAAAAGAGTCTAGCCCTCTCCCCTACGAAATCCTCCGCGACCCTGTTCACAATCTGGACGAAGGAGATACGGCTACCGCTGGGGATTCACGTCGATGACACACCAATTCCGACGGTGAATAACCCCAAAATACTCGGAGTAACATTCGACAACCTGCTCTCCTTCTCTGCGCACGCAACCGCTATTGTCAATAAAGTACAGAGCCGCAACAAGGTCCTCAAGTCGCTAGCCGGCAGTACTTGGGGAAAAGACAAAGAAACGTTGCTGGCAACATACAAGGCAATAGGCCGGCCGGTTTTGAATTACGCAGCGCCAGTGTGGTCGCCAGGGACTAGTAGGACGCAGTGGACGAAGCTACAGACTGTACAGAACACCGCACTCAGGACAGCGACAGGATGCCTCCTGATGTCGCCCGAACACCATCTCCACGGCGAGGCGCAAATGCTCCCCGTAAAGGAACACAACATAATGCTCTGCAAGCAGTTCCTGATCGGGAGCCACAGAAGTGGCCACCGAAACAGACAGCTGCTTGCAGAGGAGCCCTCGCCTAGGCACGTCAGGAGGCATCTATATGAACTGACGGACGAAGTCTAGAGGTTCATCAAGCAACCGACAGGCCCTGAACGGCATTCACAGGGACTCAGTCTCGAGTTATGTAGACTCTAGACCTGTGAATGCCGTTCTAGGCATACCACCCCCGGACATAGACGAGACGGAGCTTCATCTGCCTCGGGAGACTCGCACAACACTTGCACAACTTCGCTCCGGCTACTGCAGCAGGTTAAACTCCTACCTGAGTAGGGTGAATGAGGATGTGCCGAATGAGTGTCCGGCATGTGGAGAGACCCCACATGACTCGAAACATCTCTTCGCATGCCCGGAAAACCCGACAACCCTAACGGCCTTGTCCCTGTGGACAAACCCCACAGATTCTGCACGCTTCCTAGGGTTGCCGTTAGTGGAACTTGACGACAACGACTGAGATACCAACCGTCCTGGGCGGGGTTGTTGTAGCCGCTACAAGAACAACAACAACAACAGGGAAGCAATTGGTTTGATGCATAAACTCACGCTAAGCCTAAAAACGTGCTAATTGCAGGGCATGCACTCGCTACGAGAAGGCAACGCTCTGACGAGAATATCGAAACATACTTGTTGGCATTAAAGCAGTTTTCGAAAGACTGCGAGTTCGCAACCGTTGATGCTGATATAAATAGAAGCGACTGCGTACGGGACGCATTTATATCAGGAATTTCCTCAAACTCAACAAGGCAAAGAGTTCTTGAAAATTTAACACGGATCCTCGATCAAGCTTAGAACCAAGCTCCGGCCCTTATACGCGGGTTTAGAGATGAAGCCCTTTTAGACACCGGAAGCTCGGTAAGTCTTATTAACGAAAAATTCGCCAACGAGTGTGGATTCAAAAAAGACTTCTGCAACGCCACATTCTCCATGGCCTCGTTGAATCACACCTTTAAAGTCGAAGGCCAAACTTCCGAGTCCATTACCTTGGGAGATCATAAGTGCGATAATGGGCGCGTTCATAAGCCGTAGCTGTTGGGTAGCCGTTGGCTGTTTGTCTTAGAAACGCACAGTTGAGTAGTTACGCTCAGCCCAACAGTTGGCAACTTTCCGCCATTTTTTCCAGCGGAGAATTTTTACGCTACCTGAACTCAACGTGTTAGGCTTAGCCTAAACAGATGATCGAAAAGACTTACGCCGCTTATATTAAATTTAACGCCGCTTTGTCAGGTGGCAGTTGGAAACAAATTTATTATATTTTATATTACTGACATGATAATGAAACTAAAATATTTTATAATAATACTACGTTTCTAAATATATGTTTTTAAGATGTTTGCTATATAATTTTACACTGTTTAACTCATTGTAACATTGAACGATTTTTTCAACACGGCGGCCGCTCAGCGTTGAATTCTAAATAGTATCGGCGCAACTATCTCTATTTGTTGCAATTTCATTTGTTTACATTTATCGGCTGTTCATTTGGCAGCATATTCATCAAGCCGTTTCTAAGACGTAATTGTTGGGTTCAACAGTTGCCAGCAGTTTCGTAGCAGATGAGCTAAACAGCTACGTCTTATGAACGCGACCAATGTGAATCTTCTTATAGTCAAAAATCTTTGCTCCGATTTAATTATCGGTCACGATGTGCTTCAAGAGCATTCACCACTAGAATTTTCATTTGGCGGTCCTAAAAACACTCTGCATGTGTGTAATGTAGCAGAGGCTTCGGTACCGCCTGTGTCATTTTTCCCCATTATCTCTCCGGATTGTAAACCAATTGCCATTAAATCTCGTAGATACGAGAATAGCGAGTTTATCAAGGCTGAAATCGAAAAAAACTTTTAACGGAAGGGGTAATAAAGGAGAGCAAATCTCCTTGGAGATCCCAGGTCCTCATAACCAGAAGCGAAACTCACAAAAAGCGACTAGTTATTGACTTGACGCTTACCCACTTCCTTGCATAGAAGACTAAGGGCCGGTTTCTCCATCTCTGGTTAACACTAACTCCCCGGTTAAACATTGTTATCGACGTTCTAACTCCATGCATATAACAGGGAGTCGATAAGGTCGGTAACGATGTTTACCGGGGGATTAGTGTTAACCGGAGATAGAGAAACCGGCCCTAAGGGCCGGTTACTCAATGTCTGGTTAACACTAATCTGCGGTTAAACATCTTTATCGACGTCTTCGACCCCATGCATATAACAGGGAGTCGGTAACGTCGATAACTAAGTTTAACCGGAGATAAGTGTTAACCAGACATTGAGTAACCGGCCCTTAGTATCAAAAACCGCCAAAAGTAAAGTTTTTAGTCTAATCGATTTGAAAAGCGCTTATCATGAAAATTTGTACCAATTTCGACGTATCCCCTTTGGCGTCTCTAATGGGGTGTCATGTTTTCAGCGGACTATCGATTGGATTATACGGAGAGAAAAGCTGCTGGACACATACGCTTATCTCGACGATATTACCGTCTGCGGGCAAACTCGGGAACATTACGCTCAGAATCAAGACCGATTTATGAACGCCGATAAGAAATACGGTCTTACTCTAAGCCCTGATAAATGCAAATTTACGCAGGACGCCATCAATCTTCTCGGCTACAACATAACAAACCACATCACAAGGCCCCTTTAAGCATTGCCAGAGCCACGCGATTTACCTTCTTTAAGAAGGTCTCTGGGAATGTTTGCTTACTATTCTAAGGGCCGATTACTCAATGTCTGGTTAACACTAATCTCCGGTAAAACATCGCTATCGACGTTACCGACTCCATGTTATATGCATGGAGCCAAACACGTTGATAATGATGTTTAAACGGAGATTAGTGTTAACCACATATTGAGTAAACGGCCCTTAGTGGATACCTAACTTCTCTGAAAGGGTCGATTCACTCGTTAAGGCGACGGCTATTCCTCTCACTAATGACCAACTCAAATATTTCGAAGGACTTAAAAGCGACATCGCGAGGTCCTCAATCTATGCTATCGAGGACAAAATTCCTTTTACTGTCGAAACGGACGCCTCAGAGCATTCTATCGCAGGCGCGCTTACCCAGGAATCCAGACCTGTAGCATTTTTTTCTTGAACATTGAATTCTAGCGAACATAATCATTCGGCAATAGAAAAAGAAGCCTACGCTATCGTCGAGTCGTTGAAGAAATGAGGGCACTTTGTTATTGGAAAACGATTTAGTCTAGTAACCGACCAGCGATCAGTATCCTTTATGTATGGCAAAAAACATGCGAGCAAAATCAAAAATGAGAAGATTCAAAGATGGCGTTTGGAGCTCGCACCCTTCAAATATGATATTATTTACCGTCCGGGAAAGGACAGTCATGCCGGGGACGCTCTCTCGCTCGTTTGCGCTACTATAGAATCTCGTAAAACGAAACTTTGCTCGCATCATGAAGCGCTCTGCCATCCGGGAGTGACTAGAATGTTCCACAGTGTACGGTCAGCTAACCTACCGTTTTCGATTGAGGAAGTTAGAAGTATGACAAATTCATGCCGTTCCTGCTCCGAAGTTAAACCTAGATTCTTCCATAGTCACAAGCATCAAAAACCGTTGATAAAAGCAACGTCGCCGTTCGAACGCTTGAGCCTTGACTTTAAAGGGCCAGTCCCAACAAATAACAAAAATAGATTCATTCTCACAATTATCGATGAATTCTCACGATTTCCGTTCGCCTTCCGTGCCCAGACGTCAGTGCCAAAACGGTAATTAAAAATCTCAATGAGCTATTTACTACGTTCGTTATGCCTTCATATGTTAATTCGGGTCGAGGGGCTTCTTTCCTTTCAACAGATGTAGACAACTTTCTTCACTCTCAGGGTATAGCTACCAGCCGTACTACCGTCTACAACCCACAAGGAAACGGACAAGTGGAGAAGCTTAACTCCACTCTCTGGAACACTATTATTTTAGCGTTAAAAGCAGAAAATCTGGAAATTGAAAACTGGCATATAGTGCTACCTCAGGCCCTACATACCATTCGATCTCTGTTATGTACCGCCACGAACTGCACACCTCACGAGCGAATGTTTCTGCACCAACGGAGATCTTACAATGGCGCTTCGATACCGACTTGGCTTACGAATTCGAGACATGTTTTAATGAAAAAGTGCAACCGAGCCAACAAATATCAGCCTATAGTCTTACACTGCAAGCCTGATTTTTGATATGTTAAATTGCCGGGTGGACGTGAAACTACGGTATCAAACCGACATCTAGCACCCATAGAAGAGGGAGGAGAGGATATTTGTCTAGACCTAGATACGGATATGGCCCCACTTACGTTCCAAAGCCGGTCACTGAAGAAGTAACAAACCTCTCTACGGATAAGCTACAAAATCAAACGCACTCTGCGATGGAGCAACCGGAGAGCCACAGATCGATCTTACAGAACCTGGCATTAACAGAATCAGTACACGATGCTCCGGAACAACCGATAGTCCGGAGATCCAACTGCCAACGCCGGTCGCCACAATATCTTGATGATTATTCTCACGAATAAATTAAAACAGGGAGGGTGAATGATATATGTAAACATTCTATTATTATTACTACTGTGAATGAATGTCGATATGGCAACTACTGTACTTGATACTATTCTACTTATACTACGTTTATGTGACAGAATTCGTGAATACTCCATTTCATGAATTCAAAAATGGTCCCTTTATGTAAAGTTCGGGAATTCATGAAATAAAGTGCCTTGAAAAAGTGGCAATGCACTGGCGAGAAACTAAACAGTGGGGTTGTGACTTTTTTGGCCCCCTTTTGAATTTTCAAAAGTCGTTGGTACTAGGCAATGAAACATATTATATTTAAATTGGTTATAATATATTAGCCACTACCTGCAGAAACACCAGCTCCTGCAAGCACGCACGGGCATACCGCTACCACCACCTCAGCGGAACACGTGCCCTCAACGCAGGAGCTGCTATCAGGTTTGGACTTGAGGCGACTAGAGCTTAATAAGCGGAACGAGAGCGAACTACAGCTCTCCGACCTTGACGAGCTCCACCTATGAATCCCCGACTCTTGGCAGTAGCCCAGGTCAATCTGCATCACGCGGTGGCTGCTTCGGCGGTCATCACCAGCAGGTTTGCCACGGATGGCCTGGGCATCCTACTGACCCAAGAGCCGTGGACCTACAGAGGCCAGGTGAGGGGCCTCAACCATAAAAGGAACAAGGTAATTTTGGACCTCTCCTGTGAGAGGCCCAGAGCGTGTGTAGTGCTTAAAGAAAATATTGATTACTTTTGCATTACAGAGTTTTTAACAGGACCTAGTGGCAGTGCAGACGTCGCTGACCATTTGCGATAGCAACGTAGAGGTGGTGTTCGCTGCGGCGTACTTTCCGGGGGACAGCAGCTATGGCCCACCACAAGAGGTACAGAGGTTAGTGGAGTACTGCAGGAGGAGACGGCTCCATCTCATAGTGGTGTGCGATGCGAACGCCCATAATGTTGAATGGGGCAGCACGGACACAAATCGCAGAGGTGAGTGTCTCTTAGAGTACATTTTAAGCGAGGAACTTAGCATCCACAATGTTGGCCAAACACCGACATTTTCTACGAGGGCTAGGGAAGAAGTACTGGACGTTACGCTCAGCAACAGATTGGCTAGCCCTCTGGTCACCCAATGGAGGGTCTCGTCGGAACCTTCATTATCGGACCACAGGATTATCCAATTTGTGTTGGGAGCGGAGGCGAGAACAAACCAAGCAACTAGAAACCCCAGGAAAACTGACTGGGAACGATAGAGCGAAAATTTAAAATCAAACTTGACTGTAATACAGTCCAAGAACAGGCACGTCGATCATATGAGGTTAGAGAGCACCGTTAACGAACTGAATGGCGCCATAATGGATGCCTTTCACTCCAGCTGCCCAGAGGCGAAACCAAAAGAGAAGGCTCAGCCCAGCTGGTGGTCTCGGGAGCTATCGGTGCTCAGGAAGCAGGTACGAAAACTTTTTAACAGGGCAAAGCGTACAGGGCTTTG
>NW_023458696.1:99659-103382 GCF_013731165.1 Rhagoletis pomonella
GGCCACCTGGTGTAGCGATCAATTATGGTGAGTACGTAACAAAAGCCCCCCGAAGGTGTTAGTGGACCAACGATATCAACGTTTATGTGTTCGAAGCGGTGACCAGGTAAGATGTAAGTAGAAATTTTTGAATTGTTGTGTCGGTGAACTTTTGATTGCTGACAAGGAATGCAGCGACGAAGAACTTAAACGCACTCCTTGTTAATACCAGGCCACACGAAGCGACGCGTTATCAGCTTCGTTGAAGCTCTTATGCCTGGGTGCGCGAGACCATGAAGTTTTAGGATAACTGCTTCACAAAGCTCTTCTGGAATGTATGGACGAACGATGCCAGTTGACACATCGCAATAAACCTCTGCTGAATAATCAGAAAACGTTAATGCTTTTATTTTCAAGGAATTACCCATCTGATCATCCAGGATTTCACGAAGTTCAGGATCAGACTTCTGTACGTTGGCGATGACAGCGTAATCAATAACTGAAGTAGAATCAATTTGATTGATCCTGGACAAAAAATCCGGTACAATGTTGCTTTTACCGGATACATGTCTGATGTCTGTGGTGAATTGCCCGACAAAATCCAAATGGCGCTGCTGACGAGGAGAAGAGTTTTCGACCTGCTTATGTAGTGCATATATGAGCGGTTTGTGCTCGGTGTTGATGTGGAAATCTCTGCCTTCTAAAAGATGACGAAAGTGCTTGTAGAATCATTTGATTATCTACAGCGTGAGGAATGAAACGCCGATAAAAGTTGATTGCAGCCAAAAATCGTTTTAGCTCATTAGCAGTTTTTGGTAGTGGATAGTCTTGAATTATCTTGACGCGTTCCGGTAGCGGTTCAATCCCTTTAGATGAGACAAGATGACCGAGAAAACGTAACTCGCATTTGCCTAATATGCATTTGCGTATGTTGACTCGCCATTTGAATTTGCGCAAGCGCGTAAATACGGTGCGCATGTGATGCAGATGTTCTTCAACGTCTCTTAATGCAATAATTATGTCATCAATGTACACGAAAACGAAGTAAAGATCTGCCAACGCCATTTGGATGAATCTCTGAAAGGTTTGAGATGCATTCCTTAGACCGAAAGTCATGTCCACGAATTCAAATAATCCAAATGGTGTGATGATGGCCGTCTTTGAAATATCATCAGGATTGACTGGAATCTGATGAAACGCTTTTTCTAAGTCGATTTTCGAAAAAACGTTGTTACCAGCCAGGATATGGGTAAAATCTCGGATGAACGGAATCGGATAACGATCCGGTACTGTTTGAGCGTTGAGAGCTCTGTAATCTCCGCATGGTCTATACGAACCATCGAATTTTTTAACCAGATGCAGTGGCGTTGCCCAAGGTGATTTAGAAGGACGGCAAATGCCCATTTTCACCAAGTACTCGAACTCATCTTTCGCTGCTTTTAGTTTTTCCGGTGTTAACCTCCTGGCTTTTGCGAAAACCGGAGACCCTGTCGTCTCAATGTGGTGAAAAACTTCAGAATCGCCAACCGGTTGTGAATTTACGGTGGTTAGTTCAGGAAATTCAGATAAAAGTTTTGTATAAGCGTCGGAAACCATAAGGAACTTAGGCGACACTTGAGAAGATGTGATTTTGTTAATGTTGCACTTCAAATTGGTCTAGTTGTCGATTAGTTTGTTGTGTTTTACGTCCACCAGTAAATTATAATGTGAAAGAAAATCTACTCCAAGAATCGGAACCTTCACATCAGCAATTACAAAAATCCACTCAAAATCTCTGCGCAGACCAAAATCAAGTTGAAGGCGTTTTTTGCCATACGTTTTGATTGTAGAACCATTAGCAGCAAAGTTCTTCTTTCAGGACTACGAGTATTATGCAAAAATGTCGGAAGAACTGAAACGTCAGCTCCAGTGTCGATTAAATATTTTGTGGATGATTTGCGGTCTGAGATGCATAGACGGTTGATATTTGCAATTTCGACATCCGCGCTTACATTAGATGGTAAGCAGCGTCACCATAGTGTGCGTAGAAAATCATCTGTGACTCTGTTGTCAGCCAATTTCCTCATTTCGGTTAGTAATTCCGAAGGCTTCCTGTCTCCTAGCTCGACTTCTGCTAATAAATGGCTGGATTTCTTTTGCTGTGAATCCGCAAAGGCAGCCAGAATTGGCGCTTTTAACGCAGAGTATTTATCAGTCGCTGGTGGTGCTACTACCACATCACTTACCCGTGCAAGAATTTTGCCATCGATATTCCCAATGACATGGTTGAATTTAGTGTCATCAATCGTAATACCAGCAACGATGAATTGCGCCTCCACCTGAGCGAACCATATTTCAGGATTCGCATTCCAAAAGGGTGGAAGTTTCGCTGATACCCTGTTCAAATTCACGTCACCCACTTCTTTCTGTTCTTCGGTGCTCGGCATGGTGATTTGGTTTCAATGCGTGGATATTTTAGAAAAAGTTTCTACACTTCCACGTGTCTACTGTTTATATACCGCAATAAGTTTTATGTGCTATGTAGTACGACTCGTATGTGCGAATGTCCGTTTGCAGGACCGAATTTCACGTAAAAATGCTTTACGCGACGGTATTTTAGCACGAAAAGGTATTTCGAATGCACAGCGAATTCTTTTTTTCTAATGAGGGGTCACCAATATGGCGGGTGCCATCAATAGCTTAAGTAAAGAAAAACTACACGGTTTGTGTTCTAGAAAAAAAAAACGTCCGTTCTATTTGAATACTCTTAGCTAATGATGATTTTACATCTCTATATACATATTTACAAGGAGCTGCTAACCTGCAGCGGTGATACTTTTTAGAAATCTCTATGAAAAGATTTTGTGCTGAACTTTTAGTATTATGGGGTGTTCTCACTTTAGCGTAAAGGTGTGTTCACACTGGACCCACAGTCTTGAAGGGAATGTAGTAAGAAAACATATGATCGAATTAAAAAGTGTATACAATTTATAGCCGAAAAGTACATCTTTTGTATAGATTTCGTACTGAAGGTACAATTTCATTTCCCAACACTGATACAGAATGTAAACAAACACAGGGTTGCAAGCAAAAAAAATTGAACGAGCTCAAAGTTGGCTGGCGACCAACTTTGTTGAAAGCGATTAGTTGAAAGGCCGTTTGGACGAGGCGATTTTTGCTTTCAACTAAAAGGTGCCTGAAAAATCGCCTTGTGCGAAAGCCCTATTAGGGCCGTTTGCACCATGTCTAGTTAACTCTAACTCCCAGTTAAACATCTTTATCGACGTTATCGACACCCATCATATAACATGTGATCGATAAAGCAGTTAACGTGCTTAACTGAAGGATGTACCTCCAGTTAGCGTTAACTAGAGATGGTGCAAACGGCCCTTAGTGGTATCGATTGAACCCTACTCACAACAGAACTATTGATGACATTTAGTTCATCAGCAAGGGTTTAATGCAAGAAGCGTGTTTGTTGCCAATGGCGATATTTTGTGTGGTTGAATTTATTTGAGTTTTTAATAATTCTATCTGCACATAAATATCGTTTGCTAAACAAACCTACAGACGTTTTTACAGGAATATTGGTTTTTGTCGTGCACTTCTGCATCTGTTCTCCTTTTACTCTCACTTGAAAGAGTAAAATTGTAGTTTGCCAGTTCCACAGGTTTTAGTCCGAAGTTCAAAGGAACAGACTAAACAATTGACTGAGCTTAGGATACATAACCTCACTTGTGACTGCACTTGGTTTATACACATTCT
>NW_023458696.1:103482-105451 GCF_013731165.1 Rhagoletis pomonella
AGGATACATAACCTCACTTGTGACTGCACTTGGTTTATACACATTCTATTATTCACATTGTTACACCTTTTAAATTTCTGCAATTCGGCATCCACAAGATCACTGTGAACGATTAATCCAGAAATATTACATCTGCGTTGCACCTTTGCATTTTCCACACTTATATATATATACCGCTGAGAGTTGGGTGCGAGAATCACTTCCTATAATCTTAGAAGTTTTCATTAGTACATACGTATACAAATATATAAACATACTAGCAGATCCGGCGAACTTCATTGCGCCCATAATTAACTTTTTTATTGAAACATTTGGTCCAACGTTTTCGCCAGGTCGACAGAAGGCATATCCTCCATTGCCATCTTAAATAACCCGACGAAAACGTTATACCGGGAAGAATTCCTTGCGGCTAGATAGTGAATCGTCCTTGAATCTGTATAGTTGGTGGCAATTTCTAAACTGGTGAGTATCATTGCTCTACATTTTGTTTAGTCACCGTAAAGCAAGGACCGCAATGGTTTTGATGGAAAGAAACTATCACGCATTCGTTATACAGAGAAAATGCGCAACATCATAAGCGAAAAAAATTCACAGAAATCAACGGTAACTTATAGCCATTTAAAACTTGCACTTTATGATACTGAAATTGAGTGAACTACAAAACTGCATACCGAAAATTTTATGCCATTTGATGCAAAATGAACTATATTTCTATAAAAAAATAACAAACAAATTTATTATGGAAAAGGAAAAAACACTGTATTTTGGGTGTATATATCTACAGATAGGTAAAAGTTTCAATATGTTTGGAAAGCTCGAAGTCCCTTTTCCAGTAGCCCCAAAATGTCTATACCAATTTCCAGGACACTACCACAAATACTTTCAGAGATATACGCTATGAAAAATTCGATATGTATGGGTGATGCTACGCTCCCTTAATATATCGAAAGTCTGCAGGTGTCCAAAATTTCAAAAAAATCGGTACAGCCGTTCGCGAGATCACCTCTTATAAAAAGAAGGAGCTTCACTTTATATAATTAGTGTAGGCAACACAGGACAACACCGATTCTGGTGCGGCAAATGTTGAAGCTGTTTTTAATAGGGTTTTTTGTGCTGATTAGGAATCCGTAAGTATAAAGTTTCCATCAGCTCCAGATTTTGAGAAGCTCTAGCAATGAAACAAAAGGTGATAGAACCTTCCACTTAGGCTTAAATTAAGACTTCGACTTCTGTCTTCAATCCCTGAAAACACCATTCCTGCACCTTGACCTTAAGGTTACATATAATGATTTATTGAACAGCTAACACTAATTTGTACACCATTTTTGACGATAAAAACTAAATGAGTAGGTGACCATCAGGGCAAGGTGCAGGAATAGTACTTTCGGTACTTGTTTCTTGTTATTCAGGGATGGTAGTCTGTAGTCCTAGCTTTAATTTAAGCCTACGTGGAAAGTTCTATCACCTTTTGCTTAATTGTGGTAGGTACTCAAACTTCCCAAAATCAGTTATTCCTGTTCAACAAATGACTATAAGTGACCATCAAGCAAAGGTGCAGGAGTTTGCAAGGATTGTATTCGAGATTTTTAGCTTTAATTAAAGCCTAAGTGGAAGGTTCTACCACCCTTTGTTTCTTTGCTAGAGCTTCTTAAATATTAAAAAAAACGCGATATTTTTACACTTTGACCTGGTTTTTCTTAAAATCTGGAACTGATAGAAACTTAATGCTTACGGATTCGTAATCAGCACATAAAAATTCGGCAAAAATAGCGTTAACATTTGCTGCATAAATTTTTTCCCCATTTTTGTTGGCCTTTGTAATAAGTATTGTTAAAAAGCCAATACCTGCATATTTGCGCCGCCTTCAAACACCTTTCGAACTGTAAAACAATGACTCGATTCTATTCTTCGCATATCTATAATGCGGGTATCGAATTTCAAGCAAATCGAACCATAAATAAGATTTTTT
>NW_023458696.1:105551-107114 GCF_013731165.1 Rhagoletis pomonella
CCAATAAGCTACCTACGTGCCAAATTTCAAGCAAATCGGACCATAAATAAGACCTTTTTGAATAGATCGGTCCCTGGCCCACTTAACGGAAAAAAGGGATCCTATATGCCAATCTAGGCAAAAGGCTACCAACGAACAAAGTGCATTTTCTTTAGCGTAGCTCGTAATTTTGTGCACTCCTTTTAAACACCTGTGGGCCATTCCATTGTCACTAGTGGGACATTTTACTCCAGAATGTGATCAAACGTGAATTTGAACTATGTCGTCTGAACTTATACAACAGCGAAAGATATTTTTCACATAGAAGGATAACTAATGTATAAAATTGCTTTAACAAAAATACCAAACGAGTTCTTAGCTTTATGTAACTATCATTTGAATGAATGTGACTGGTGGGACACTGAAAAGAACTCTATTTTAGCCTTGTGTACTCAAAGTTGAATTTTTGCCAAAACACTTAATTTTCACGAACGATGTATTTGTGTTGTAAAATATGAATTATACGCTTCTATTTTCAACAAAAATTAGGTTTATATAATCTTCATAGAAATATTAAAAAATTTTTAAAGTTGTGACTGGTGGGACATCTCCTGGTGACTGGTGTAAAGCAATTATGCTTGAAATAAAAGTTTCCATAGACAAAAATTACAACTTCTTTAGATTTTTTTAATATTTTCCAATATGTTAATGAAATGTAGTCATTCAAAAAGAGGTTACTACTGAAATAGAGATAATTAGGGCATATTTAAATTTATGTCGTTTTCCTCTTTTCAATGGAATGACCCCTTTCCAAAAAAGCAGCACCCATTGGAATCGGTTATGAAACATAGGAGAAAATTGTTCCCAATTGATTCATGCTCCCAATGAATTTCACAATTATCCGAAATTTTCCAAGCTTTTGTGGAAAAAAATTAAAGTTTTCGCGTTCTTCCGTTTTGTTCCGAGTTTCCACTTAGAATTTTCTGTTTTTCCATTCGAATGCCATTCCGAAGGAATTGCATACAAAAAAATAAATTTTCGATTTTTCCAGTTTTCCGACATTCCCGGAGGGTTATCCCAAAATTTTCTTGGGAACTTAAATTCTGGTGTTAAATTCTTTTGATTATGGTGGCTTATTCTTGTTTTTGCTTGGAACTTTTTCGAAAGGTAATCAATTTTATAGTCCTCTGGTAGTTTTACCTTAATTAATATACATACCGATAATGGAAAAATTCTTTCGATTACCAGATGCCGTAACCGAGTTTGAGGCCGACTAAAACGACACGGCCCAGACTGATCACACCAAGCATACGCTTACTCTTCAACAAGAATAATTGAAGGCAAAATGGAGCAAAGTAAAGGCAGCGTATGAGGAATTGGTACATTCCGACACGCTAGACGCTAAAGGAATCTCTACTGTGAAGGCCAAGTATAAGAATTCGTATGCTATATAGTTGCGATGCATGTCAAACATGGCAGATCTGCATGCAAAGCTAGTTATAGGGCTTTCGAACGAGGCGATTTTTTCAGGCAACTTTTAGTTGAAAGCAAAAATCGCCTCGTCCCAACGGCCTTTCAACTAAT
>NW_023458696.1:107214-118996 GCF_013731165.1 Rhagoletis pomonella
TAGGGCGGTTCACCAAAAGTACGAAAAACTATTTAGGCTGAAGGCCTGAACACCAAGCAACTAGAAACCCCAGGAAAACTGACTGGGAGCGATACAGCGAAAATTTAAAATCAAACTTGACTGAAATACAGTCCAAGAACAGGCACGTCGATCAAATGAGGTTAGAGAACACCGTTAACAAACTGAATGGCACCATAATGGATGCCTTTCACTCCAGCTGCCCTGAGGCGAAACCAAAGGGAAGGCTCAGCCCAGCTGGTGGTCTCGGGAGCTCAGAAAGCAGGTACGAAAACTTTTTAACAGGGCAAAGCGAACAGGGCTTTGGGCGGAGTATTCAGCCAGTTTAACTAAGTACAGTAAAGAGATCAGGAAAGCCAAACGGGCAGCTTCAGGAAGTTCTGTGAGGACATCACATCGACTCCTGCGGCCGCTAGACTACATAAGGCCCTGGCAAGGGATCATACTGACACCAAACTAGCAATACGGCTAGCTAATGGTACCTACTCAGAGAACGAAAAAGAGAGGGCGCTTGCCCTGCTCTCGGCCCACTTCCCGGATGGCACTCCGGCCACGAGGGAGGTACCATACCAAAGAACTAGGTCATCCCCTGCAGACTGGAAGCTGGCCAGAATACTAATCACCCACCGATCGGTCTGCTGGGCTTTGGACTCCTTTGATCGGTACAAATCCCCTGGGATGGATGGCATCTCTCCAGTGTTGCTGAAGCAAGGTAAGGAGTTCCTACTGCCACACCTCGTCAACATCATGCGGGCGAGCTTAGCGCTTGCCCATATCCCCGAGGCGTGGCAAAGAGCTCGGGTTATATTTATCCCGAAGATAATTAAGAGAGACTACTCTCTCGCTAAGTCCTTCAGGCCGATAAGTCTTACCTCCTTTCTGCTAAAAGCAATGGAGAAGGTCATCGACCATGAAATTAGGAACAACACCCTTAAGGTAGCGCCTTTGCACCCCGACCAACATGCCTACAGAGTGGGCAGGTCCACGGACACTGCACTATACGCCCTGTCCACGGATATACAAGGTGCTCTTGAGTGTGGGGAGACAGTACTCTGTGCCTTCATCGACATTGAGGGGGGCGTTTGACAACACCTCTCACGGTAGTGTCGACCGGGCGCTTGAAAAACGTAACGTACAGGCAACCATCCGTAGGTGGATAGTCAGGTTACTCAACACAAGGATAGCTGAAACCGACATCGGGGACGGCGTAGTACAGCTACAAAATACAAGAGCTGTGGAGCTTAGTTGTGGACGAACTTCTACAGATCCTCACTGATAATGGCATCCGTTGTCAAGGTTATGCGGATGACATTGTGATTATTGCCAGGGGGAAGTTCGTGAGCACTCTATGCGATATAGTTCAAAGGGGACTAAACCTTGGGAGAGGCTGGTGCTTGAGTATGGGCCTGAGCATCAACCCCTCCAAATCCGTTATCGTCCCCTTTTCTAGAAGAAGAACACTCCCAGGTATGAGGAACATCACTTTGAATGGGGTCGCCGTCAACGTCGCCACCGAAGTCAAGTACCTAGGACTAACACTAGATTCCAGGCTTCTGTGGAAGGCGCATGTCGACACGACCACATCCAAAGCCACGAGGGCACTAATGGTTTGCAAACGTCTGGCTGGGAAGTCTTGGGGCTGCAGTCCCAAGATCCTAAGATGGATGTATACCATGATAGTTAGACCAATAGTTACTTATGGGGCAGTGGCGTGGGTTTCGAGGACCACCCTCGCAACGGTGAGACAATCCCTCGCTAAGCTTCAACGTCTGGCGTGTTTATGCCCGACGGCGGCGCTAGAGGTGATTCTGGAGCTTGAGCCACTGCACCTTACCATTGAACAGGCAGCAAGGCGAACTCTATTGAACTTCGCAAGAGAAGGCTTTGGTAAAGGTAAAATCCTACCATCGAGGTACAGGGACAAGCTAGGCTCCCAAATTCCATTAGCTCTGTTCCCCAGAGACGACAGGCCCAAACTAGTTAGCTTTGACAGAAGATTCAAAATAGCGCTTTGCACCAGGTCGACTTGGAGCACCTCTTTTTTGGAGAGGCAGATACAAGCGAGCTCAATGCAATGGTACACAGACGGCTCCAAAACTCCCGAAGGTATTGGGGCAGGCGTTCACGGGCAAGGCTAAAGCTTTCGGTACCCATGGGCGTATACCCAAGCATCTTCCAAGCGGAAGTCTATGCCATAAGTCTGTGTGCAGAGATTAACCTGCGTAGGAACTATCGTAATGAAAGGATTTTGATCATGAGCGACAGCCAGGCAGCACTCAAGGCCCTATTATCATTTGAGGTCAAGTCCTCTCTGGTTCTTGAGTGTATTGATAAGCTCAACGCCCTGGCGGAGTACAACGACATCCAATTAACTTGGGTGCCAGGTCACGTAGGAGTTGTCGGCAATGAGGAAGCAGACCGACTATCTAGGAAGGCAGCCACCTCGTTGCCTATAGGGCCTGAGCCCTTCATAGCGGTTGGACCTAGCACAATCAAGGAAGAGCTCAGGAAGGAGAGGAACACTGTAAGGAATCAGCACTGGCGTAACACGGCAGGCCAACGCCAGGCTAAAAGCCTACTGGGAGGTTACAATCATACAAGGTATAGAGCAATTATAAACCTTCCCAAAGAAAGGGTAAGGATATTGACAGGCTTTCTGACGGGTCACTGCAGACTGAGAGGTCACCTGCACAGGTTGGGGATCTGGTCTAACGACCTATGTCGGTTCTGCGATGTGGCTGAGGAGACCCCTCTGCATCTGCTTCGCGAATGCGAGGCAGTTGCGAGAAGACGGGAGATACACCTAGGCCAACTCTGGCCAAGCGATGAAGTCTTACAATCGCTAGCCCCCGGAGATCTCCTTAAATTTTTGGGTTCTCTGGGACTAGATGAGGTACTCTAAACAGTCGAGGGCACAATAGATCATTTGGTCGCAGTGCATACCTCTACTTAATCTATCTATCTATCTATAATATATTGTCATCGACAGATGGTAAGCCTGGTGAATGAATGAGTGTGGCAGGGCTAACGAGCAGCGAGTGGCTCAAAGGGAGTCAAGTAGAGAAAGCCGAACCGTGCGGGTGCATTAAAACTACTTGTGTGATTCTTGAAATTATTTAATTAAATCTAATCTCTTTTTAAATTATAACTATTAATCCTGACAAATAAATACTTGTTCCTTTTAAAACGGTGTTACGATTATTGGTACCTTCACAATATTTTCAGTATATTCTATTTGAATTTATTTTATATTTCAACGATTCCACATAACTTTTCCAGTGTTTTAAACCCAGGTTATGCCACTCAAGCTTTTTAATCTAAAAACAGCATAACGCTAGTAAACAGCTGTTTGTGTAACGTGGCGTTGCCGGACTTGCACTTCACGATTTAATGAAATGATGCCGAGTTCATGGTTAACTTTCGTGTATAACTGAATTCATGAAATGGTGTTTATGCAGCCAATTTTAACCCAAATTCGTTAATTTAATTCGTGAATTAGCCCACGCATAAACGTAGTATTAGCCTATTTACTGATTCTCTAAATTACCGCACACGTCTTACATTTTGTTCATTAAAACCTTAGGGCCGGTTGTTCAATGTCTGGTTATCACTACTTGCCGGTTAAACATCATTATCGACGATTTCGACATCATGCATATAACATGTGATCGATAAAGCAGTCGTTGTATCTAACCGGAGCTTCTACCTCCGATTTTTGCTTATCAGACATTGAACAAGCGGCCCTTAATATATAAAAAGGTGCTTTATTTCATTTCAGTTTCCAAATTATATTTTTCGAGCGATTGTCGGCTGCTGTCCAAATTGCTTTGTGGTTTTTTCGGTTCACGCAAATGTCTTCCATACGTATCCAAGAATGATAGAATACAAGATTGCGCATTCCTGCGGGTGATGACGTCACGTTCGCAACGAATAGAGATGGAGGAGACCAAAAAGGCGGCGGCCGCCATTTGTAAACAAATCGTAGTTTTGTTCATCTACTTTTTGAACAGAAAATTGAAGATCGAAGAAAAATTAAATATTACGCCCAGAAATAGTGCAATAAAGAGGAATAATGAAACACTAAGCTAGTAGAAACTAGTAGCGCGAGTTCTTAGCAAATTGTTTCCGCATTTTTTTTATAGTTAAAAATGTTCATTAGCAAAAGCTAGTATAGTGTTAGTAACTATTCGTACGAGAACAAACTTGTCGCGGACAATTCAATGCTGACGTCAAACGAACAGCTGATTCTGCCAAATCCGCCAAAACCAAAGTAGCGGAATGCGCCACCTCTGTCTCTCTACATCGTGATACGTAGCAAACGAAAAGACAGCTAGCGATGTGCAGGATAATGGTGTAAAGCAGAGTATCTAGATTGTTTAAAAAAAGAGCAATTTTTGAAAAAAAATTGGCAATTTTTTTTAAAATAAAATTTAGGAAATCGATTTAACAAATCTTTTATTTTAAAAATGAGATCTTGTTATAATACAGTTTTTAAAACCAAAAACGAATATAATACGTTCAGAGGGTAATAAGAAATAACACAAATGACTTATATAGTAGTGATGTACAAACAATTTTCATTAAAAATATTCCTACTTTTTAAAAAATATTTGTATTAACACATTTCCCCAATAGGACTGCGCAATTAATAAATTTATTATAACTCATATTAATTGATTAATCGCACAATCCGCTTTTAAGTGCTTGGCGCTAAAAATAAAACAAAAGCTATAGTAAGGCGAGATCAGCTATTTCCTACATATATGTTGTTGTAAAGTTAAAAAATTTTAATATTCATTTCCGCTGCTTTATTTTCCTTCAAAGTCCAATAGTGAATTGGCAGGTCCCTGAAACTCGCCCTCTTGTGATTCACATACTTTTCTGGTGACAAAATCCAAGCTTTTTTAAAAGTATTTGATTGACTAAACATTTTTGACAGTCTTTTAATATGCTTCTTAAGTCAAGTTTATTACGCAGTTCATTAGCCTCTTCTCTAAAGTTATCGTGGAAAACTAAGTTTTGTATATTTTTATAATTGGAAAAAATTTATTTGAAGGGAAAAAATCGCCAATGGCGATTTCCTAACAGGGTGCCGTTACAATGGCCGTAAACATATCTCGAAATGTTGGCCAAGAGAGGTAGTCGCCTTTGAACACTTCCGTATCGCACGGAGGAAGGTGAATGTTGTGTTCTAGGACAGACGTACCTTCTGTATCATTTGCACCCTTAGGGCCGCTTGTTCAATGTCTGATTAGCAAAAATCGGAGGTAGAAGCTCCGGTTAGATACAACGACTGCTTTATCGATCACATGTTATATGCATGATGTCGAAATCGTCGATAATGATGTTTAACCGGCAAGTAGTGATAACCAGACATTGAACAACCGGCCTTTAATAGGGCATTCGCACGAGGCGATTTTACAGGCAACAAAAGTTGAATGCGAAGTTGAACGAGAAGTTGAAAGTGAAAAAGTTGCCATCCCTATTCAGACGAGGCGATTTTCGATTCAACACGAATTGTTATTTACATTATTGAAAATGAACTTAAATCGCAAAATTTTATCAATTGGCGTAAATTTGGTAAGCCAAGCGTTGGAAGAAGTGTTTTTAGCGAAGCTGAATGATAAAATAAAAGTAAAAAAATAAAAAAGAAAAAAAGTATGTATACAAAACAGTGTTGGCATTTTTGGTACAATTGTAATTTTTTGGTACAATTTCGTTTACAATATACTTTCCTACTACGCAGTACTTTTTAGTACAATTTCGTGATGAATACCATAAATATAAAGCTTTGAAAACTCACTGCGGGGAATTTTTTATTCTCTTCTTGTCTTCGCCTTCTCGTTTTTGTCTTTGTAAGTTTTGAAATCTCATTAAAAAAAAAAAGTGTCGAAATCAATTGCAGATAGAAACAGTGTCATCGTTAATTAAGAAAGAGATGTTCTTAAATATCATAACTTTATGACACTCACTCGTTTATACTTTCTTGTTTATAAAAATATAGTTTATTCCGTAACAAAAAAATAACGTAAAAATTTCAAGCTGTCTGTTTCATTTTTTTTTTAATATTTTGCAGTTTTTTAGCTCATTCGATTGTGGTGTGGTGTGATGTGTGGTGTTTTTTTGACGATTGGCAATTTTCTTGCATATTATGTATGTATGTTCGAATTTTTTAATGAAGAAAATGAGCAACACCTCCATAAAAAAATATATATATATTAAAAATCAACTATAAGGCGCAGCGATATTAAATTTGCACTTTATTTAAATTGATCGGGCTACAAAACTCCATACTCAAAATATGTATTTCTAGGAAATTTAAGAAAGTTTGTTGATTTGATGTTGCGCAAAGATTGAACCTCGGATTTATACGGGTTTTGTTAATGTATAAGCTAAAAGTTAAAAGTATAAGCTGCATTTTTATAAACAAATAATTAAAATTAAATAACGTTAAGATAAAAAACCAATCTTGTTAATATGTGCGTGTCGTAAAGTTGTGATAAGCACTTGAAATACTATTAAAATCAAGGAATGAAACCGATTCAAAATAACGTTCCGGTTTGGGTTTCGGTTTTGCCAAGTGTTTCGGTTTCGGTTTTGGTTTCGTTCTTCAAAATTTATTTCGGTTTTGGTTTCGGTTTCGTTCCGGTTTCGGTTTTTCACAGAAATTTTGTTGATATTATTTAAATCACAATGTCTTAAAGGTTGAGGAAAGAAAATTGAAAATTACAGTTCACTGATAATATCCACACTAGGTTCTTTCCCTAACAATCCGGACCGGATTTGGTAATTAGAGAATAAGAGAAACATTTTCTTTCAAAAATGGAACAAAGTCCAGAAGTACGGGAACGCAAAAACCACATTTCGTGCCCACAAGTCGAGAAACAGCTGATTCACGTTGTTCTTGTTTTTGTCACTTATACCATGTTCTGACCGACATCGGAAACATGTTTTCATTGCTAAAACTGGTTTTCGACCTAAAACTTGTGTTTTCGTCCATGTAAAATCTGTCAAACGAAAACCAGTTTTCGCTGAAAACTACACAGATACACAGCAACAACGTCATCACCAGATTCACTTAAATGTTTCCTTTTTGCTGTAAAACTAAAGGTGTATGAAAACTAAAATATAATTGTTATTTTCGTCATATATTTACTACATAATTATGAAACCCCTTCATTTCTGTGTCCTTTACAACTATACACGTGAAAATGAGAATCAAAATGACTTCTTCCAAATAACCGATGCCAGATCCGAGATTTAATTTATTAGGCACCATTTTAGTAGCTTTTTGCGAAAAGTTACCTTGACATACTTATTTACTACTTAACAAGAATTTTAGCAAAATATTGCTGATTTTGGTTAAATAAATCATTTATTTCAAAGAAATTTTGATTTATTATTTTTGTAAATTCCTGGAAACCGATTGAAACCTGTGATTGAAATGGTTTCGGTATCGTTCCTTTTCAGGTTAAGATAACGGTTACGGTTTCGGTTTCGGTTTTGAAAAACGAAACGGTTTTAAACGGTTACGGTTTCGGTTTGGGTTTCTGCTTCATTCCTTGATTAAAATGTCAAGTTTTAGTACTGAATTCAAAGAAGAGGTCTCTTTTATCCATTCACTAGCAGACCCGGCGAACTTCGTCCCGCCCAAAATTTTTATATATTTTATTGAAACTTTTTGGTCCAACATTTTCACCAACAATTCACGTTTACGATTTTCATTGGCACATTTGTCTGCCATTTGTCATTGAGGTTTGGTGGTCATTTGCCGCTTTAAATAACCTAAGGAATTGTTATATCCGTTCTTGAAATTCTCCAGTTGTGCGGCATTTCATAGCACGGTTATTCGCAAAGCGAAATAAATTTTTTCCTCTTCACTCCCTGGCGGCAACAATGACCCAGTTCTATAGTGAATGTCCTAGAAGTTTTACAGTATAGTAGGTGGCAATTTCAAAATGGGTGCGAATCATTGTTCTACAGAAATGCAATATACATATACTTATTTCAGACGAAATACCTTAAAAGTTTGAACGCATAAAAATATTGGCAAATCACATCCATTGGGCCAATTGCAGCGCAGGAGCGTTCGATATACTCAATGGTGCAACAGGTCGATTTAATCTGACCTTCACGGCCCCTTTTCTCACTTGGCTATTTTTAGTAATAGCTTGACTTCAGCACCACTTGGCATCACGTTTTTGCAATAGTATTGCATACATATTTAAAACATTAGCCAAATCGGACCATAAATAAGATTTTTAGTAATAACTCAACTACAGCGCCAACTGTCGGATTAAATAGTGAAACTAAACCATCCAGAGACCCACTCAAATACACAAAAAGTTTCGTTAAAATCCGTACAACCATTTAGGAGGATTTCACTCACAAACACACCTACAGAAGAATAAAAAAATTCATTCAAAGATAGCTAAAGGTCGGTAGGTTTGTAGGCCTCACACCCCTTTTCAAATAGCCCAAATCTTCTCCATGAGTATGGGCTTGATTTCAACTATATACATTAGGCTGGGTCGATTTTGTATGGGGGAAAATAAAAGGCATTTGACCGTATTGTAATAGTAATATTATGATGTCTTAGGCCTTAGCCAATTGTTATTGGCCACGAAAGATTAATTTAATACTTATCTTTAGCCCGCGCAATTGAACCAAAGTGTACGAATTTTGAAAATGAAACTTCGGCTGGTAATATCTATGTAATGCGTTAATTGTTATAAGCAGGACGGCATATTAAATTAAGCGTTATTAAATTTAGTACCTCACGTTCATTTATCATTTTTCAATAAGTCTTAAAGTTTATAAGATATTAAGATAAAACTTACAAAAACTATAATTTTCCCTCATGAATTTTCAACTCTTTATTACTTCAGCAACCAAGTGAAAAATACAAAAAGGTGAGACGATATTTATTTGCAAACGTTTTAATGTTTTCGGATGTTTATGTAATATTAAAAGGACCATGGACTTGGTCACGCCGAGTTGGTCAGTTTTCAAGATCCTGGTGAATGAAATCAAACAAGTATTGTCAAAGATTAGGAATCGTTTGATACGTTAATAGTAGTTTCAAGCATATAATTATTTGCATACATTAACATAATACAATTACTGTGAGAAACGCCCATTTTAAGTCCATTTATGCCGTCTTGAAAATGGGTGCGGTTTATTAGTAAACGAACAATCACATTTTTCGCGGTTTCTAAATTTGCCGTTATATGAAAGTAGGAGACGTGCAATAAGTGTTTAGATATACATAAATATTTTAGTTAATTGCATTATGTAAAAAGTCTCTAACATATCCTGGGAAATCCTTTTGAGGACTTTCCAATTGGACGATAGTTAAGCTCGATTAAGCTCGAATGAAAAAAGTCTCTCCCTGGCACACTTTTCTGTAATCCGGCTCTTTCATCTAAACGTTTTTTATACAATTTGAGATACATTTTTTTTAGAAAAAAACTGGAGATCCACTTAAGTTTTTCGATATAACTTTGGTAAATGTTGCTCGATCGGTACGTAGTAATTACCAAATTGAAGGCGAGACTTACTGTTACTGATTTATGATAATAATATGATGAAAATCGTTAAGATTATAAATAAATTATTTTAAACAAATAAAATTTTGAACAATTTTTTGTTTAATTTTCCTATATTTGCAATTTTTATATTGTATGCATAAACATAAGTAAACTAATGAGTGTTTCTAGAAGTTGTGCCTATTCAGTGTTCCCATAATCACTTACATAAACAAAATTTTTCCACGATGATGCAAAATAATGGATTTTCTATTAGAACTACCGAAATTGTTGCTAAATTTGCAAAAATTCGCAAACTATAGCTAGTATTATAAAATGATTGGAATATTTAGAACCAGCGACCTAAATGCACGCCAGCAATATTAATGCTGTTCTTTACATCTTTTGATAATAGGCCAGTGCAATTGTAAAGAGAACAATTAAAAACTTATTGAAAAAAGATAACTTTGAGATTGACGATAAGCTAAATGATAATGATATTTGACTTTATCTTTTGCGTTAACGGATTCATTATCTAACAATATGCACCAAACCTTTTTGCTGAACCCAGAATTTTTAACAAGAATTGGTCTTATTCGACTAGTGTGCTGTGGGTGAATTGGCGGTCGATGCGCGGGCTCTTACAATTAAAATAAAATACTAATATTTTTCAGGCTTGTTGATGACTTCAAGATACAAAATATTTTAACTATTACCAAGGGATTTGGATAAAATTCGATTTTCGACCCGCCCTAATATACATATCTCCATACGAAGTTCCAGTACTGAACCATGAATACTTTCAGAGATATGCAGTATAAAAATTCGATTTATATGGAAGATGCCACGCCCCCTTTTCCAATAGTTCCAATTTTTCTCCAAGAGTATGCGATTTATTTCGTACATCTCCATACAAAACTCTAGAACTCTACCAAAAAATTTCCAGAGATAAGCAGTATGAAAAATTCTGTTTGTATGGGAGATGTCACACCCCTTTTTACTATAGCTAAAATTTTTCTCCAAGGGTGTGCGATTGATTTCGTATATCTCCATACCAATTTCCAAAACTCTACCCTGCACGCTTTCAGAGATATGTAGCATGAGAAATTCGGCAGGTGGCAGTTTCAAAAAAATCGGTTCAGCCGCTCTCGAGCATTGCGAAAACTAACAAACGGCTTTCTAAATATAAATTAGTTCAGATATATTATATATTTTAATTATATTTTGACAGTATCCGTTGTTTCTGATTGGCGCAAAAAAATCTTGCCTAGTGACGAATACGCCCGTTGATATGGTCGTTACTTAAAGCTATTTATATTCGAAATTGCATGAAAATTGGAAAACAGGAATCTATAAGCTTATCCAGGCAAAAAGCTACCTATGTACCGAATTTTAAGCAAATCGGACCATAAATACGATTTCTTCGAACAGACCGGTCCCTGGTCCACTTCTCGGACAAAAATGGACCATATATCCTAATATATGCTAAAATACTACTTACGTACCGAATTTTAAGCAAATCGGACCATAAATGCGATTTTTTGCAATAGATCGGTCCCTGGTCCACTTCTCGGAAAAAATTGATCACATATGCTAATACATGCTAAAAAGCTATCTGCGCACCGAATTTTAAGAAAATCGGACAGTAAATTCGATTTTTTCGAGTAGATCGGTCCCTGGACCACTTACCGGAAAAAATGGGTCATATATGCTAATATATGCTAAAAAGCTACTTACGTACTAAATTTTAAGCAAATCGGACTATAATAAGATTTTTTCGAACAGTCCGGTACCTGGTCCGCCTACCCGAAAAAAAATAAAACATTTTTAGCCTAAAACATGGTGGTTACCGAAAGCTATTTGTATACAAAATTTCATGAAAATCGAACCAGCCGTTCGCGAGATTACCTGTTACAAAAAAAAGGGACTTCTCTTTATATAATTAGTATAGATTATAGATAGATAATAACTTAAAAAAATTTGTTTGTTGAGAAGTGTGCCTGAAAATATGTACATACACATTTATATTAAAAGTGTAAAATATGTAAATGGACCCACATAAACTTTTCCATGAATACCATCAAATCATTTGTCTTGAAGAGAATCTATGTATGCATGTACCAGAGTTGTGAAAAACGCATTAATTTTTTAATGCATTAAAGTTATTTAAATCAATAATGTTAATGTAAAAAATTAATGCATTAATTTTTTTCATTTACATTCAAATGCTATGCATT
>NW_023458696.1:119096-125288 GCF_013731165.1 Rhagoletis pomonella
CACAAGCACTTTCGATTACTGCAAGCAAGCGTGTAATATTTTCTGTACTCGTTGGCGTAGCGTCGTGTGCCTGTATTGCGCGATCGTGGCAAGTAGTGTACACAATTTGGCTCAACAGAAGAAGTATCACAAGCATTTGCACTTGCGATGAAGAGTAATGGCTTTGCGCGGAGAGATATAAGCATTCTACTTGGGAGTAGAGTACAAAGCAAAGAGTGCTTTCAAGCGTAGAAGAGACAAATGTAATTCTGCAACCCTTTAGTACATATGTTTTTGTACATGTATATATGCACATATGTAGTACAAACGAAAACAAATCTAATAAGCTGCTCGTTGATGTAAATGAGAACTGTACTGATTGTCAAAAATTAGGTGTTTGTTGTTCATTTGTTCATGTTTGTCATTGTCGTGTAATTTTCTAGAGTAGTTTTGTGCTCTTGCTACCTCCTTGTATTAACTCGTCCCTTGTTGGTATTCTCTGATGAACATATGTGAGGATGATAGCAAGGCCAACTTATATAAGGTAGTGTTACAGGAGCAGTTGAAATTTTCGCCCGATTTTAAACGTAGCGGCCGTTGGTTCAACTTGGTGTTATTTTGCTCTAGATTGCACCGTTTGTGGGCCTGTTGAATGAATTTATGTCTTGGTTGTATGAAAGATCAACAAACTTGGATTTTCTGGCAAGTTGTACAACTTATCGCTACATTAATGGCCATGTTGTACAAACTCATTTAATTTGTGTTTATTTTGTACACTAAATAACCGAAAATGGATAACTCAGCCGAAATAGGTACGTGCTTTCGTTGAATTTTATAAATGTAAGCCGAAGCTATTTAATTGTAAAAACGAGATTTTAAAATGAGACTGCTCGCAAAATTGCAATGTTTGTGGGCAAAACGTCCAACTTGATTGCGGATTGATTTGAACCAACGTTTTCGGCTTGCATTATGTCAAAAGGATGTGTTTGTTGTAATTCATTCTGTTATTTACTACTATTATGCTTAGGCCAATTCATGAAATCATTTCATGCGTTTGAGTAGAAACTGAATGAATGAACACGATTTCATGATTTCAATTAACGCGAAATAGAGTTTATGCCCTTAGTTTTTACTCAGATCGATGAAATGATTTCGTGAATTGGACTAGGCATACATGTGATACTTAGTATGCTTTTAATTTATAAGGCAATTTTATGTTTTTATACTCTTGCTACCACATGAATATATGAACTCGTGATAAGAATATATGAATTCGCCTTGGAAGATAGAAAGCGAGTAAGAATAAATGCCGAACAAAGGAATTTGTCTTCTTTCAACTTAAATAAAAAAAGTGCATACGTTACTTAGTGCCTTGGTAATGGCGAATTCGTAAGAATCTACTGCTTGCATTATAAACATTTTCATTTATTTGTTAAACATACAATTACTTTCATTACAACCCGGTCCTATAGATGCTAGAAGCGCGAATTCACATAAGATGGTGTTACCGGAAAATGAATAAATAAATAATATGTATATAAGAAAATTTATAAGATGAAATGAAATTGTTGTTTGATTTCTAACCAAACCTATGTATGTAACTCAATCGCCTAATAGTTTGCCGAACCGTAAACATATGTTTACACATCCAATTTCGTGAGTAGGTACCTGGTACTCACACCTTTTTAAGAATTTTCACTTCTATCATGTGTACGGTGTTACACAAGCATTTTTTTTAAAGGACCTTGTAATTGTAAAGATATGATTGCTCCAAAAAACTATTTAAAAAATTCAGTGCAATGTAGAATAACAAATCAAAGAGGAAATTCTGTGGATTAAAACATATAAATTTTTTTGGTTTACGAGGACGAATGGGTATTGAAAATTGATTAATTAAATTTATGTTTTTATTTCTCACTCCCACTTTATGCTGTCGTTTCTGCTAAATTGAAATATGTTTAATTTCTATGACTTTATG
Organism: Rhagoletis pomonella; assembly: GCF_013731165.1. Lineage (NCBI taxonomy): Eukaryota > Metazoa > Arthropoda > Insecta > Diptera > Tephritidae > Rhagoletis > Rhagoletis pomonella. The sequence goes on from NW_023458696.1 coordinate 121,054, forward strand.
AATTAATTTATGCTGAAGTAAATAAAAAATTCCCTATAAATGTAGGTTCAGTTAATATGGTTTTGTGATAATGTGGTCACACTGCTATTGAGGATGCAGACGCTGCCAATTTATTAGCAGAATTATTACTCTGCTATGCTGTTACTAATCGACGATGTTGTTAGTAATCGTACGATGCGACGATGCGGCGATGCCGAGTATATTCGCTACTTTGGCATCGTGGTAATCGTCAGAAGTGTTAGTTAATAACGTACTCTTACGATACTAACATAATCGTGCAGGCCACATATTATGTACATCATTTGAAAGGCCCAAGTTTCTTATTTCTCAAACGGGTGAGAAACTCAATTGACAGTCAACAATTGCATGCTCTTAATAGGGCTTTCGCACGAGGCGATTTTTCAGGCAACTTTTTGTTGAAAGCAAAAATCGCCTCGTCCGAACGGCCTTTCAACTAATCGCTTTCAACAAAGTTGGTCGCCAGCCAACTTTGAGCTCGTTCAACTTTTTTTCCTTGCACCCCGTGTGTTTGTTTACATTCTGTATCAGTGTTGGGGAAATAAAATTGTTCCTTCAGTACGAAATCTATACAAAAACTGTTCTTTTCGACTGTAAGTTGTACCAACTTTTTACTTTGCTCATATATTTTCTTAGTACATGCCACAGTTGTGAAAAATGCATTAATTTTTTAATGCATAGCATTTGAATGTAAATGAAAAAAATTAATGCATTTATTTTTTACATAACATTATTGATTTAAATACCTTTAATGCATTAAAAATTAATGCGTTTTTCACAACTCTGGTACATGCATACATAGATTCCCTTCTAGACCAATGAATGGTATTCATGGAAAAGTTTATGTGGGTACATTTACATATTTTACACTTTTAATATAAATGTGTATGTACATATTTTCAGGCACAGTTCTCAACAAACAAATTGTTTTAAGTTATTATGAATGGATAAAAGAGACCTCTTCTTTGAATTCAGTACTAAAACTTGACATTTTATTGTATTTCAAGTGCTTATCACAACTTTACGACACGCACATATTAACAAGATTGGTTTTTGACCCTATTAAGCTGGCATTTCAGGCTACTATTTTATATATATATAAAGAAAATTTTAAAGTTAGGGGGAGGGCTCGAGCACCCCCCTGCCTCTACCTGGCTACGCCCATGAACTTATCGTTGATTTCTAATATATATATATATTTTTTTATGGAGGTGTTGCTCATTTTCTTCATTAAAAAAATCGTCGAACATACTTAGATAATATGGAAGAAAATGGCCCCATCGTCAAAAAAACACCACACATCACACCACACCACAATTGAATGAGCTAAAAAACTGCAGAATATTAAAAAAAAATATGAAATAGAAAGCTCGAAATTTTTACGTTATTTTTTTGTTACGGAATAAACTATATTTTTATAAACAAGAAAGTATAAACGAGTGAGTGTCATAAAGATATAATATTTAAGAACATCTGTTTCTTAATTAACGATGACACTGTTTCTATCTGCAGCTGATTTCGACATTTCTTTTCAAATGAGATTTCAAAACTTACAAAGACAAAAACGGGAAGGCGAAGACAAAAAGAGAATAAAAAATTCCCCGTAGTGAGTTTTCAAAGCTATATATTTATGGTATTCATCACGAAATTGTACTAAAAAGTACTGCGTAGACGGAAAGTATATTGTAAACGAAATTGTACCAAAAAAGTACGATTGTACCAAAAATGCCAACACTGTTTTGTATACACACTTTTTTTCTTTTTTTACTTTTTTACTTTTATTTTCTCTTTCAGCTTCGCCAAAAGCACTTCTACCAACGCTTGGCTTACCAAATTTACGCCAATTGATAAAATTTTGCGATTTAAATTCATTTTCAATAATGTAAATAACAATTCGTGTTGAATCGAAAATCGCCTCGTCTGAATTGGGATGGCAACTTTTTCACTTTCAACTTCGCATTCAACTTTTGGTGCCTGTAAAATCGCCTCGTGCGAATGCCTTATAAGTGCGCTAACCAAAAAAAACGGATTTTTAACCTCAAACCAAGGTATTGAGGGTGTTTGGCAAATTTCATAATTCGAATCTGGTTTTACCCAGCAGGACCCACAAGAATAATTACATCACTTCCAAGGTATTTGTGGCACACAAAGTAATAAAATTGTGTTTTATGGACTTAGTAAAAACCCGTATGAACTATGTAATTATACCGGAGCACACTTGTGCGCAAGGGTATATTAACTTTGTTCGCATAACTGTTGTTTGTAACAGCCAAAACGAATCGAGATAGATATAGACAAATGTATACATAAATGATCAGAATTAATAGAGAAGTCGATTAAGCTATGTCTGTCTGTCCGTCCGCCCGTGTACACGATAACTCGAGCAAAAATTGAGATATCTCAACGAAATTTTGAGCGTAGGTTGACCTTTATCCAAGGTAGGTTGTATTGAAAATGGCGAAATCGGACTATAATCACGCCCACTTCCCATATAATGGTATTTTCGAAAAAAATGCACGAACTACAATAACTATTTCAGTAAATATTGGACCCACATTATTGGAAATTAGTATATGGAGCAGAATTTTGGTAAAAAATACTACTATTAAGAATTTTTGGAACATGAGCGTGACCCCGCCTACTTATGATGAAATGCGGTATCTCAGTAGCCCCTTCAGCAATCCTTATTAAACTCGGTACGAGCCTTGCCTATGGTCTGGCTAAGAACTATGTTGAAAATCTTTGAAATCGGGCAATAACCTCGCCCACTTCCCATATAACGGTATTTTCGAAAAATGCATGAACTACCATATTTCAGAAAATTGTTGATGCAAATTGTTGAAAATTAGTATGTCAAGTAAAGTTGTGGTAAAAAAAATATTATTATAAAATTTTTGGAAGCTGGCGTGACCCCGCCCACTTATGATGAAAAGCTGTATCTCAATAGTTGCTTCACCAATCGTTACCAAACTTGGTACGAGCCTTGTCTAGGATCTATCTAAGAAATTTATGAAGTGAAACTTCTTAGGCGGCGGTATCGCAAAAATGGAGAGTGAAATTTTTAAAACTGAAAACGTTACATGAGTGAGAAGGAAGATATAGGTAGTATAGGAAAGGGGAAAAAAGAAATAAAGCGACGCATGACGGGTACGAGTACCTACATATGTATATATATATGTTTGAATGCACGTATGTATGTATATATATATGTATGTATGAATGAACTCATTGCGCATTTCAGCTCTGCCGCTACCAAGCAATCTAATCTAATCTAATCTAATAAATATTATAAATGTGAAAGTTTGTATGTTTGGATGTTTGGGAAACCATGACGTGGAAACGACTGCACGGATTTGCATGAAATTTCGTACAGAGATAGCTTATGGGCCAGATTGGTTAATAGGCTATTTTTTTAAGAGTTGCCACCTGTTAAAAAAGTTTCATTTATTTAATATGCCCTAACGACTGAATGGATTTACATGAAAATTTGCACACGGATAGCTTATGACCCAGATTAGAAAATGGGCTCTTTTCTTAAGAGTTGCCACCTGTTAAAAAAGTTTCATTAAATTAATACGCGGAAATGACTGAATGGATTTGCATGAAATTTTGCAAGCAGATAGCTTATGACCTACAGTGGAAAATAGGCTAATTTTTTGGAAGAGTTGCCACCTGTTAAAAAAGTTTAATTACATTAATACGCGGAAACGACTAAACGGATTTGCATGAAATTTTGCACATAGATAGCTTATGACCTAGGTTAGAAAGTAGGCTACCTTTTTTAAGAGTTGCCACCTGTTAGAAATGTTTTATTTAATTAATACGCGGAAATGAGTGAACTGATTTGCATGGAAGTTTTCACACAGATAGCTTATGAGCTAGGTTGAAACATAAGCTACTTTTTTAAGAGTTGTCACCTGTTAAAAAAGTTTCATTTATTTAATATGCCGGAACGATTGAATGGATTTGCATGAAAATTTGCGCACAGATAGCTTATGACCCAGGTTAGAAAATAGGCTATTTTCTTAAGGGTTGCCACCTGTTAAAAAAGTTTAATTAAATTAATACGCGGAAATGACTGAATGGATTTGCATGAAATTTTGCAAGCAGATAGCTTATGACTTGCAGTGGAAAATAGGCTAATTTTTTGGAAGAGTTGCCACCTAATAAAAAAGCTTAATTAAATTAATACGCGGAAACGACTAAACGGATTTGCA
>NW_023458696.1:125388-128792 GCF_013731165.1 Rhagoletis pomonella
GCTGGCGTGACCCCGCCCACTTATGATGAAAAGCTGTATCTCAATAGCCGCTTCACCAATCGTTACCAAACTTGGTACGAGCCTTGTCTAGGATCTATCTAAAAAGAAATAAAGCGACGCATGACGGGTACGAGTACCTACATATGTATATATATATGTTTGAATGCACGTATGTATGTATATATATATATATATATATATATCTTACTAATATTATAAATGTGAAAGTTTGTATGTTTGGATGTTTGGGAAATCATCACGCGGAAACGACTGAACGGATTTGCATCAAATTTTGTACGCGGGTACCTTATGGACCAGATTGGTTAATAGGCTAATTTTTTTAAGACTTGCCACCTGTTACAAAAGTTTAATTTATTTAATATAAGGGAACGACTGAATGGATTTGCATGAAAATTTGCACACAGATAGCTTATGACTTAGGTTGGAAAATAGGCTACACTTCTTAAGAGTTGCCACCTGTTAAACAAGTTTAATTAAATTAATACGCGAAAACGATTGAATAGATTTGCATGAAATTTTGCAAGCAGATAGCTTATGATCTACAGTGGAAAATAAGCTAATTTTTTGGAAGAGTTGCCACCTGTTAAAAAGTTTAATTTATTTAATATGCGGGAACGTCTGAATGGATTTGCATGAAAATTTGCACACAGAAAGCTTATGACTTAGATTGGAAAATAGGCTACATTTCTTAAGAGTTGCCACCTGTTAAAAAAGTTTAATTAAATTAATACGCGGAAACGACTGAGCGGATTTGCATGAAATTTTGCACAAAGATAGCTTATGGCCTAGGTTGAAAAGTAGGCTACTATTTTTTAAGAGTTGCCACCTGTTAGAAATGTTTAATTTAATTAATAAGCGGAATGGAGTGAACTGATTTGCATGGAAGTTTTCACACAGATAGCTTATGACCTAGATTGGGCAATAGGCCACATTTTTTAAGAGTTGCACCTGCTAAAAAAAAGTTTAATTAGATTAATACGCGGAGAAGTCTGAACGGATTTGCATGAATTTTGCAAGCAGATAGCTTATGAAGAGTTGTCACTTATTAGAAAAGTTTAATTAAATTAATACGCGGAAATGACTGAACTGATTTGCATGAAAGTTTGCACACAGATAGCTTATGGCCTAGATTAGGAAATAGGCTACTTTTTTAAGAATTGCCACCTGTTTGAAAATTAAATTATGCTCACAGATGGTTTATGACCTGGATTGAAAAATAGGCTACTTCCTTAACCAGTTTCCCGATCAGAACGAAATTTGGTACACTTACTACGGATTTCGGAAGGATGGCCTTAGACTGAAAGTAAGTCCGATAACTCAAGGCCCCTCCCATACAAATTGAAATTTTGATATTACATACATATCTCTGGAAGTATTTATGGGAGAGAACTGGAACTTGGTATAGTGATATGTATGTGAAATCAATGTTGGCAATAATCGATTAATGTTTTAATCAATCAGTTAATTCGATTAAATTCAATCTGATTACAGTTAATCATGATTAATTTTAATCTGACTAAACAGTTAATCGTAACCGCGATCAAAAAAAATTAAATTTTAATCATTAACTCTTAATTTGATCAAGTATATTTGGTGATTAATTAATTTATGCTGTAATTTTCCTGTGCACACAAAGCAAGTTAATCCGATATGGCTAAGTCGGGTTTCCTCATCAATTTGAGCAACTTGGTGTGTATACCAACAAACGTTTTACAAACTAGATTTGTAAAAGTTCCCAGTTTATGTATTACTATTAACAATAATTATAATTGATTTATATCATGTGCTTTCTATAAGCGTAAAGCACATAATAATTATCATAACTGGTGTTTGGTTTCAAATTCGGACAAACTGGGCAACTTAATCAGATTTTAATTTTTAATTGGATTAACGGTTAATGCTTAAAATTAATTAATCGTAATCGCAGCCAGCGATTAACGATTAAAAAATTGTATCATTAATCGTACAGTTGATTACGACTAATTAATTTTAATCGTCAAGCGCGATTAACATTTTAATCCCTAATTTTTAGTCGTTAATCAGATTAACATTTTGCCAACACCGTGTGAAATTATATTCATATTCACGGAGAAAAATTGACGCTTTTGGAAAAGAGGCGTAGCACCTCCCATACTGACTGAAAGTTTCATATTGCATATCTCTTCAAATGTTTGGGGTAAAGTACTCAAACTTGGTATGGAAATACATAAATATGTATGTATGTGAAACTAATACCATACTCATGGAGAAAAATTAGAGTTATTGGAAAAGGTGGTGTGGCAACTCCCATGCAAATTGACTTTTCTATGCCGCATATCTCTGGAGGTGTTTATTACAGAGGACTGGAACTTGGCACCGAGATGTGTATACAAAATTAGTTCCATACTCATGGAGAAAAATTTGCGTTATTCGAAAAGGGGACATGGTACCTCCCGTACAAATTTACTGGTTTATAATGCATACCTCAGGAGTTGTTTATGGTAGAGTACTGGGACTTGGTACTGAGGTATGTAAAATCAATTCTAAATTCATGGAAGAAGATTAGGGTTATATGAAAAAGGGGCGTGGCACTTCCTGTACAAATTGACTTTTTCTTGCCACATATCCCTGGAAGTGTCTGTGGAACAATACTAGAACTTGGTATGGTGTTGTGTATACAAAATGTATCAATTGCTCATGGAAAAAATGTGAGTTATTAAAAAAACTACTACTAAAAACTTCTTAATACATATCTCTGGAAGGATAGAAAATCTCTGGAAGTATTTTAAATTTGTTATGGAGTTTTATTCTATAAGTGCCGTACTGACAGAAAAAAATTCATTTAATGGAAAAGGCAGAGCCGGGTTCGGCCTTATAATCTAAAGCTCTCTTGAGGCATTTGTTACAGTAATGAGAAGTGGTATTTTATCAAAGCCAGGTTACAAAATTTGAGTTGGAAATATTAGAACCCGCCTTGGCACCTCCAAGAAGGTTACACGTTTACGCGTCGTATAACTGGAACCATTTTAAAGTAGACTTAGAGGGATTGATATCTTTCGTATGCCTAGCGCGCAGATGAGATTTTATAATTGCATTGTTTTAAACGGCCTAAGTACCTTAACTCCCTTAAAAAATAACGAGCTATAACGAAATGTGCACAGAAATAAAATAAAAAATCATTAAATTATTTTACGTATTTGTATAAAAACGTGGGGTGAAACCCGCGGGTATAAGCTAGTATACATATATATGTATGTATGAACGAACTCATTGCGCATTTCAGCTCTGCCGCTACTAAGCAATATATGTATAAGTGATGCAAGCGTGCTTCGCGTAACTACATGTTTATGTTTATGTTTATGTTTATTTGTTTATTTAAGTATATTAGCGCATTAAGAATTAAA
>NW_023458696.1:128892-132246 GCF_013731165.1 Rhagoletis pomonella
TTCCTTGCAAACCTGTGTTTGTTTACATTCTGTATCAGTGTTGGAAATTAAAATTGTTCCTTCAGTACGAAATCTATACAAAAGATGTACTTTTCGGCTATAAATTGTATACACTTTTTAATTCGATCATATATTTTCTTAGTACATTCCCTTCAAGACTGTGGGACCAGTGTGAACACACCTTTACGCTAAAGTGAGAACACCCCATAATACTAAAAGTTCAACACAAAATCTTTTCATAGAGATTTGTAAAAAGTATCACCGCTGCAGGTTAGCAGCTCCTTGTAAATATGTATATAGAGATTTAAAATCATCATTAGCTAAGAGTATTCAAATAGAACGGACGTTTTTTTTTCTAGAACACAAACCGTGTAGTTTTTCTTTACTTAAGCTATTGATGGCACCCGCTATATTGGTGACCCCTCATTAGAAAAAAAGAATTCGCTGTGCATTCGAAATACCTTTTCGTGCTAAAATACCGTCGCGTAAAGCATTTTTACGTGAAATTCGGTCCTGCAAACGAACATTCGCACATACGAGTCGTACTACATAGCACATAAAACTTATTGCGGTATATAAACAGTAGACACGTGGAAGTGTAGAAACTTTTTCTAAAATATCCACGCATTGAAACCAAATCACCAAGCCGAGCACCGAAGAACAGAAAGAAGTGGGTGACGTGAATTTGAACAGGGAATCAGCGAAACTTCCACCATTTTGGAATGCGAATCCTGAAATATGGTTCGCTCAGATGGAGGTGCAATTCATCGTTGCTGGTATCACGATTGATGACACTAAATTCAACCATGTCATTGGGAATATCGATGGCAAAATTCTTGCACGGGTAAGTGATGTGGTAGTAGCACCACCAGCGACTGATAAATACTCTGCGTTAAAAGCAGCAATTCTGGCTGCCTTTGCGGATTCACAGCAAAAGAAATCCAGCAAGTTATTAGCAGAAGTCGAGCTAGGAGACAGGAAGCCTTCGGAATTACTAGCCGAAATGAGGAAATTGGCTGACAACAAAGTCACAGATGATTTTCTACGCACACTATGGTCACGCTGTTTACCATCTAATGTAAGCGCGGAAGTCAAAAATGCAAATATCAACCGTCTATGCATCTCAGACCGCAAATCATCCACAAAATATTTAATCGACACTGGAGCTGACGTTTCAGTTCTTCCGACATTTTTGCATGATACTCTTAGTCCTGAAAGAAGAACTTTGTTTGCTGCTAATGGTTCTACAATCAAAACGTATGGCAAAAAACGCCTTCAACTTTATTTTGGTCTGCGCAGAGATTTTGAGTGGATTTTTGTAATTGCTGATGTGAAGGTTCCGCTTCTTGGAATTGATTTTCTTTGACATTATAATTTACTGGTGGACGTAAAACACAACAGACTAATCGACAACCAGACCAATTTGAAGTGCAACATTAACAAAATCACATCTTCTCAAGTGTCGCCTAAGTTCCTTACGGTTTCCTACGCTTATACAAAACTTTTATCTGAATTTCCTGAACTAACCACCGTAAATTCACAACCGGTTGGCGATTCTGAAGTTTTTCACCACATTGAGACGACAGGGTCTCCGGTTTTCGCAAAAGCCAGAAGGTTAACACCGGAAAAACTAAAAGCAGCGAAAGATGAGTTCGATTACTTGGTGAAAATGGGCATTTGCCGTCCTTCTAAATCACCTTGGGCAACGCCACTGCATCTGGTTAAAAAATCCGATGGTTCGTATAGACCATGCGGAGATTACAGAGCTCTCAACGCTAAAACAGTACCGGATCGTTATCCGATTCCGTTCATCCAAGATTTTACCCATATCCTGGCTGGTAACAACGATTTTTCGAAAGTCGACTTAGAAAAAGCGTTTCATCAGATTCCAGTCAATCCTGATGATATTCCAAAGACGGCCATCATCACACCATTTGGATTATTTGAATTCGTGTACATGACTTTCGGTCTAGGGAATGCATCTCAAACCTTTCAGAGATTCATCCAAATGGCGTTGGCAGATCTTAACTTCGCTTTCGTGTACATTGATGACATAATTATTACATCAAGAGACGTTGAAGAACATCTGCATCATATGCGCACCGTATTTACGCGCTTGCGCAAATTCAAATGGCGAGTCAACATACGCAAATGCATATTAGGCAAATGCGAGTTGTGTTTTCTCGGTCATCTTGTCTCATCAAAAGGGATTGAACCGCTACCGGAACGCGTCAAGATAATTCAAGACTATCCACTACCAAAAACTGCTAATGAGCTAAAACGATTTTTGGCTGCAATTAACTTTTATCGGCGTTTCATTCCTTACGCAGTAGATAATCAAATGATTCTACAAGCACTTGTTCCCGGCAACAAGAAAAATGACTTGACGGTAGTTGATTGGAATACTGATTCTACTGCCGCATTTGATCGCTGCAAGGCAGATCTTGCCAATGCCTCACTTTTGGCTCATCCAAAACTAGGTGTACCTCTTTCTCTAAATGTGGATGCATCGGATATAGCAATCGGTGGTGTCGTTCATCAAATCGTCGCTGGCACACCTGAGCCGTTGGGTTTCTTCGCCAAGAAACTAACGACGGCAGAAACCAAATACAGCGTTTATGACCGCGAACTATTGGCCATGTACTGTGGCGTTAAGCACTTTCGTCATCTTTTAGAAGGCAGAGATTTCCACATCAACACCGAGCACAAACCGCTCATATATGCACTACATAAGCAGGTCGAAAACTCTTCTCCTCGTCAGCAGCGCCATTTGGATTTTGTCGGGCAATTCACCACAGACATCAGACATGTATCCGGTAAAAGCAACATTGTACCAGATTTTTTGTCCAGGATCAATCAAATTGATTCTACTTCAGTTATTGATTACGCTGTCATCGCCAACGCACAGAAGTCTGATCTTCAACTTCGTGAACTCCTGGATGATCAGATGCGTAATTCCTTGAAATTAAAAGCATTCACGTTTTCTGATTGCTCAGCAGAGTTTTATTGCGATGTGTCAACTGGCATCGTTCGTCCATACATTCCAGAAGAGTTTCGTGAAGCAGTTATTCTAAAACTTCATGGTCTCGCGCACCCAGGCATAAGAGCTTCAACGAAGCTGATAACGCGTCGCTTCGTGTGGCCTGGTATTAACAAGGAGTGCGTTTAAGTTCTTCGTCGCTGCATTCCTTGTCAGCAATCAAAAGTCCACCGACACAACAATTCAAAAATTTATACTTACATCTTACCTGGTCACCGCTTCGAACACATAAACGTTGATATCGTTGGTCCTCTAACACCTTCGGGAGGCTTTTGTTACGTACTCACCATAATTGATCGCTACACCAGGTGGCC